>NC_049986.1:11060042-11068429 GCF_000003815.2 Branchiostoma floridae | reverse complement strand
CGATGCTAGGAGATGTGACACTGTGATAGACCTACAAAACTCGTTGTCTATAAAATTCGTTGAGCAATCATCAGTCAAATACAATGGTCTCTCATCAGTTACTGCCTGTAGAGGCAAATTGGTGTAACACCTCATTTGGTGTGAGGTCACTAAAACACTGAGTAATTGACTAATAGACCTCCATGACTGACCAGTAGAAGGATGGCAGGCATTGGTGTACACTTGGTCACGTGAAGCGTCTTCAGGATGGTGGGCAGGGTGCCGTCCCGTGCTCCTGCGTACATCACTCTATGGATAGACAGGTATAGCTGAATAAGTCATCTGACATGTCTGAATAACGAAAAACACACACAAGGTGCAATCACACACATGTACACACACGTTTGCGCGCGCGCGCCCACACAGACACACACAGACACTGACACACACACACACACACACACACACACACACAAACACACACACACACCACTGCATAAAGACGTGTAGGACGGACCATAGTCATACAGAAATATACCATCAGTTTAACCAATAATGTCACTGCCCAGTCTTTTATTCGTAGCATACCAACTAGGGTGTCCCCAGCCTTACCGAGATGTGGCCAGGAATATCCCGTTCGCGACCCCGACACAGGAGATCAGCACGGCGATGGGAACTGTCCAGCCCAGGGAACCCATGGCGCTTTTCGCAAAGGTCTGTAACGGTCAAATTCAAGAGAAGATATCAAGACTACAACAGGATACATTTTTATGCATTCTTAGACATTGTTGTTGGGGGCAAGTTAGACGAATTTCGGCGAAATTTTCTCTACCACTCACGTACAAGTTTAGACTGTTTTCGTTTGTATAAATTATGAAGAAATAAAATCATACCACAGCCACTGCAGACGACTCGATGACGTCATGGGCGGACATGACGATGTGATAGGCGAAGATGGTCAGCAGATACATGGCAATTATGACTACTTCTCCCACAATCATGGCACGTGGCATCGTCCTGGGGACCGAAAGGAAGAGTATGAAAAATAGAAGGAGAAAAGAAAGAGCAGGAAACAGAAGAAGAAACTCTATGACACAAAAACACTGTCAGATACAACATGAGCCAATTTATAAGAAGGTAATACAGTTCAGAAAGATTGTAAGGTAGCCACGCCTCAATTCCATACGTTTTGCTTCGCGTAACACCGCTAACAAAACAATAGACTGTGTATACGCATACGCAAATCAGCACACTCTGCATGTAATCATTTCCTCGGCAGGCAAATTAGTAAATTATACGGTAGATGGAACGACCGATGTGTGCGGTGATGTGTTGGTGTGAGAACTCACTTCTCCGGCCTATGGATCTCCTCAGTAACGGTGTTGAGGTAAAACCTGGGAGAAAATTGAAATGTCATGATTCATGAAATGGAACGTAGCTCTTGTTATGTTCTACTTATCAAAGGTTTATACTTTTACAGAAACTCTTCACCGCAGGTCAAGCAACCTACCAAAAAAAGTCACAACTACAGCCTTTTCAGAACACAACATATCAGAACCGGAGGTTCCGTTGTAGTACCGTGGACAGCCGTTAGGGGACCAAACATGGAACTTCGTTTTCCCGACGCCTATCCACATATCATCTGTCATGAAGTTCTATTCACAACTTATTTAGTAATACGACACCGCAAACAATAATCGTCCTATCGAAGATGATAAAACAGGGCATTGGGAACTGACTGAGCTGAGATGAATAAGTCCCTTACCATCCTGCATAGGCGAACATCCCGCTATAGAACGCCTGCGAGAGTTTGCCTGGATCCAGCGCTGGACCATCGAACGTGAAGTACTCTAGCTTGCCGTTTCCTGAGAAGATATTAAAGATAGTACTATGATATCGTTAATGAAAAACACCATCAAACCTTGGATAGTAACTGGAGTTTTTTATCATCTTTTAATGTGAATTCCTCTTTAATTTACGTTTCCATGATAAGTAAATACCCAGCTGAAACCTGTGGGAACATTCAGTGCTGGTATCCGTAGTCTGCAGGCAGACTCTCTCTTATGTTAGCTGAATCTAGATTCATCATGTACTAAATGTTGGGCATCTGGTGTTCGCAAAACTTTGGAGGAGTGTGGTTACTCTTTTGTTTGGCAAGCCCATGAGTCAACAGATCCAAACGCATCCCACCTAATTTCTGCTATCCACCAACGACTGAAGGATATTTATTTCCAGAATTTTCTAACCAACATTCATAATGATAATAAAGGTTTAGGTGCGAAAAACAAACTCCGAACGTACAGATTACTAAAATCCACATACAATGAAGAGCAGTACTTGAAAATTACAAACATTCGGCACAGAACTACCATTGCTAAACTAAGAATCAGTTGCCACCGACTGCGAATTGAATCAGGAAGGCACAACCGCACTCCTCTAGAACAGAGAGTCTGCCAATTTTGTACCTCAAACATGGTAGAAGATGAAGTGCACTTCACAGTTGATTGCGATATGTATGTCAATGATAGAAATACTCTATTTAGTTATATAGAAAGTAGATTCCCTCATTTTAGACACATGAGTAGCACTGACAAGTTTATATTTCTCATGCGTTTTGACAAACCGACCATAGCGAAACCCATACAGTCCTACATTTTCACTATTACCAAGAAGCGATAAGAAGCCGAACTTTTGTGTTAGACTAGATTTGTGATACTTTTATATGTATATATCTTGACTTGTTGTGACCTGTACTTAGCTCGGTTGGGCAAAACTGTACAATAAAGGTCTTCATTCATTTAATGCTAAACATTGGAGAATTATTCCACAAGTGTCAAACCCAAAACACTTATGATCACACTTCTATGTCACTATCGTATATATCTTTACTCACCGAACCAAATTTCAAGTATCCCTGCAAAGATAATCAGGAACAGTCCCGCCACTTTGCCCACGGCGCAGAAGTCCTGCACTTTGGTGGCCCAGCTCAGCCGGAAACAGTTCACAAACGTCAGGAGTACTGAGGAGGAACGGTCCGGCGGAATTAGTCTCTTTATCTAATCTCCAACCAGATCCACGGTGCGTAATGTATCGGATCAAACTTCCCGTTTGACTCCCTTAGTCGGCCATACTCCTTGGCCAGCTTTGATACTACCTTATGACACCGTAGGATCTGCTTGGAGATTACTCTTTATCATTCTAGGTTTAGGACCGCATTGTCAATAGCGACACCTAGCTGCAGTGTTGGATATAACCGGCAAGTATTTCCCTGAGGAACGTGACAGACGGTCACCAAAACGTGCTTGGCAGACGTATTTTATATATCATTGTTGTGAATAAGAGACCCTTTTATCCGTCGTTTTCATCGTTTAGCAAATATATACATGTGTATATCTGGGATGATGGAGGTCTGTTCCATGCCACCGTTAGGATTGACGTAGATGACACACAATGGGTGATTTTAATTGCTGTTATTTCGTGAACAAAGACTGCTGGCGCGTTCCTTGAAGCCTGCTACATATAATTAGCAAATCACAACTCAACAAGACACGCGATTACTCAGGAATTAGCACTTAATTATTGGTACTTTAACACAAAACACAGCCTTAAGACATCACGAGTGATTTCCTACAGTGTGAAAGAAACCCCCACGAGTGGTATAAACATAGGCCCCTTTTTCCACTAATGACCTCTAACCTATCATTCAATGCTGACTCTCAACCTATAATTGTATAATTGGCGTGAACAAGTCTACATGTCGCTGGGTACATAACGATTGTCTGCGTATGTGGTTTACACTATATGGTCGTAAATTTAATTTCAAATTAGTGGTTTCATCAATTGACGACCAAAAAGAAGGTACTTTTTTGTGGGGACACTTTAGTAGATATCTTCTTTGTTTCTGAGCTTTTGTGTCACGCATGGCCTGCAGATAGTGCCAAGGTAGTGCTCGCCTCGGGGTGAAGGCGTTGTTGCGGTCAGGTAGATAAAAAGGGTCACCAAGGGTTCTCACGGCTTCTATGCTGTGCACTCTCTCAAACATGCCATTACCAAGTTAACCACACTCAGTGACGGGGGAAAAGGTCGCCAAGAATGTCCCCTGTAATGTCAGAAACAATGTGGCCCAGGGGATCTTCGATGTGCTCGAAGGGGTGCCATCCAAAGCGTCCGGGAGAAAAGTCGGATAGCTATACTACAGTCCCCTTCAGTAATGTGCAAGCGGGGATTCCGACATTCTTAATTAGTCAAGGACGTTACATTCTGATATAATATCCTTGCTTTAGGGTATACATTATCAACTATATTCCTTTGTTTATTAACCTTTGTATGTGTGGAATTTGAATGGATTACATGGTGTTTACGTGTACAAAATGTTGTTGTTTCTACATTGGAATTTTCTACCCAATGTCCGCTTTCTTGGCCTTAATTGCTACCTTGGTGTACTAATCTTGTACACTGTTTTCATAGCTCAGCTATGTATAGTCATGTCAATCTTAGTTAAACCCTGTATTACACCATGTTATGTTTACCTACCTGGGATTTTGCCTCAATGAGGTAGGCGTCGGGCTTCCTATATTGTTCTGTAAATCTTGTTTTGTTTTTAAATTCCGACAGCTAACGTTAGTACATTATGCACATTTCACACATACCACTGATACATTGTTTTTACTTGTCTGTGTGTGTGTGTGCGTGCGCGCGCGCGCGTGTGTGTATGTGTGTGTGTATGTGTGTGTGAGAGAGAGAGAGAGAGAGAGAGAGAAAGAGATCATGAGAAAATGTGTGTGTGTGTGTGTGTGTGTGTGTGTGTGTGTGTGTGTGTGTGTGTGTGTGTGTGTGTGTGTGTGTGTGTGTGTATGTGTTACTTACTATCCAGTTTCTATCTCTTACGTATGATCAGATTACGGTCTTAATAACCCGATAGTAGTATTTTAGTGCCAACGATGTATCATTTGCAGCAACTATGTAAATAAAAATGTGCGTGGTTTGGATTAGATCGTCTAAATCATCTCCTTTGATGGATCATGTTTACCTTTTGCACATTATCTCATAGTATGAAACCATCACCACTCATACCTACCTATAATGGCTGCAGCCAGCAGATTGACCGGTAAGGCCGGCGGATCGCAGTACTCGAAGAACGGTTTGACGCAGTAGGTAGCGGCTGTTCTAGAAAGGACAGCTATCACTCCAGGGCGGATAATGATCATCTGTGTCCACAGTCGCAGGAAGGCAAGGATCGGTCCGAACGCTTCCTTTATGTAAGCGTAGTCGCCGCCGCACCTCTGTAAGGTGGTGCCGAGCTCGATGTAACTTAGCGCCCCCAGCATGGTAATCACGCCGCAGATACTCCACACAATCATGGCCATGCCGACAGACCCAGAGTTGATGAGGATACCCTTGGGGGATATGAAGATACCGCCGCCGATGGTGCAGCCGACCACGATGTTCATGGCTTTGAAGACCCCGATGTTGCGCCTCAAGGCGACGGGCTTCTCGAGCTCAACGAACTGCCGGTTGACTCCCGTCCCCTTCACGGGCAGACGGTGCTTCCGACGTGCGCCGACCGACAGCATAGCTGGTGCACAGAGCTGCGCTTGTCAACGTTCCAAAATCTCACCCCAAGTCACCAAAATACCCTTCGGGTAGGACAAAAGACTGGAGACAGATTTCGCCGTGTCTTTGCTAGACTCTGTGACAGAAGATGGACACTGCAGTATCTGGTATAGGAGGGACCGGGCTTGAGTCCTTGTCCTACCTTGGTTTCTTGACGTTTTCAGACAAGGACACTTAAGGACGCCTTCTCACAGTAGCTCGTCCCTGGCTGCACTGGCTGTAACACCTGGGGGCACAGAAAAACTAGTCCTGCGGGTTGCGCTGACGTCACACTGCCTTGAACAGGTGTGCTGAACCGTGACAGCCGATGAGCACTTTTGTAAATACCACATACTTGTATCTGTTATATAATCTCCAAGCAGATGTGTGCGTCAGACTTATTTTGCACGGCGTTTTGTGTCATTTTCTATGTTTCACAGTGCTGTGTTTGTGTGCGTGTGTGTTTCAATATGTGTGTGTGTGTGTGTGCGCGTCCGTGCGTGTGTGTGTTGGATTCTTTAACATGCATGTGTCTGATGACCCAACAACATTCCATTCAACTCACAAGTCAGCTTGGCTGTCTTTTTAATGAATGGTCTCATTGCCAATTCTGTACCAAAATACCATACCATGCACATTCCTGAGAGTATACAGAACTGTGAAAAGGTAAGGAATTACTGTAAAAAAATCACTCTTCTGCTTGCCAATATTTTCAGTTTTTAGCAATTCGTCGATGCAGCTATTTAAATTGTGTGATCAACAACTAAACAACTAGAAAGGCAATTTTTCAAGCAAATATATAATGATCTAGACAAACACACTACTGCTCTGTCTATTCGTACTCAAACACATTCATTGTGACCAGCTCCTCCAGCTCTGTCCCACCACTTGCTACATAATGTAATAATCGAGCAACACAGGGTGTCTGATACTCTCCGTAATCATATAGTTTAGTAAACAGCCGTCCAATCAAGATCATTGACCTTATTTGTTCGTAGAAGCGGAAAAATATGAAGAAACGGAACAAAAATAATATAATGAAGGTAGACATAGATATTTGCAAGTTAGTGATGCTTATGTATGGTTGTGTCATCACCATCCCTTAATATTTAGCTCAGACGACACGTCAGTTGATAATACTGTGGATCCAGTCCAGATATTTGGCCACCATGGTGTACAGTCCGAGCTGACCGGGTCGCCCGCAGCCCTGGTCAGTTCCCGTACTGACCACCCCGGCCAGGTACCACCGGGTCCTCCCGTCGTTCCCGCGGGACACCATGAAGGGTCCGCCCGAGTCGCTAGGGCAGGCGTCCCGCCCTCCCGCGAGGTCTCCCGCGCAGAACATCCGGGAGGTGTAGTGTGCGGTGGGCCGGCCCGCGGCCTCCATGGCACGCTCACACGTGCCGTGGGACTGGACGGGCAGGGCGATCTGCTGCAGGATCTGGGCGGTGGGCGTGTCCCCGTCGCCAAGACGACCCCACCCAACAACGGTACCGGTCGTGCCAACCTCACTCATCCTCAGTCCTGAAAAAAATCAAAACAGTTTTCTTTAACTTTACATCGTAGAGTGGCGGACTTATCACTCGGCTAACCGACATCTATCGCACCGCAGTCACCCCTCAGTACTAAAGACTGTAGCTGCATAGTTCCAGTTTATATATAACTTTTATTCAGCCTTTTATTCAGTTTAGAACTTTTATTGGTAGGCTGAATAAAAGTTCATAGAACATGGCCACTACAACTCAGGAACCCCCGAGTGGGCGAGCGACCGTATTTACCCATATCTATGCGGCTCCAGATGTCTCACTGAAGGATGACTGTGGTGAGATAAATGTCGGTTAGCTGAGGACTCTACTATATAGCTTTCTATAACTTCATTTCGTATGAAAATGAATTTTGCGCAGCCAAGTCATTGCTTGATCTTGACTTGATGGTTACCTTGCCGCACGTTTGCGGGTAGACACACGGGCCTAACCCATGGTCCCAGCACGACTGCGTCCCGGAGCTCTAACAGCGCGATGTCGTAATCAAAGGCGTCACTGTAACGGTCATAGTCTTCATGGATGTACGCCTTCTTCACAGGTACATACTGGGCTTGCGCGGTCTTTGAAGTGCCAGGCAGGGACCTTTCAGTTAGACCTGAATGGAATTGGAAAATGATTTCGTATGACGTTAACCTAACAAGTTGATATTCTAGTCGATACATTGAAGAGAACAAGATAATTCGAATATCATTAAATAAACAGATATAGTGGTATCTATACGTTAAGTAATAGTAGAAATAAACTACAGACCAACTTTTTTGAAAACAAACGTACCTAAACCTACAACAATGTCGGTGTCAACGTTGCCGTGGCGATACACCTCTCCCGTGATGCAGTGCGCGGCGGTGACGACCCATCCTGATTTCAGTAGAGAAGCGCCACAGAAATATTTGTTGTTTCCCTGCAAATAGAAGGTAGGAATGGCGACAGTAAGCTTTCATGTAGCAAACGCTGTAGATGATCAAAGGCACACCTTTTGTCATTAGCGGGACTGGACCAAACTGGGCTGTTTAACGTAGTGACGCCAGCGATGACGTATTTCACAAGTATGTTTTGTCTGTTACATGCTTTACTTTGTCATCAACAACTGGGCATTGCATGGTGGCCATATACAGGGATACTGACTGAGCCCATACCTGTTCTGTCTTTAGAAACAGCGCTGTTTGCCACGGCCATGCCCCTTTTTTCGAGTCGGTGCCTCCATCGATGCGCGACCGGGGCCTGTCCCTCCCGCCCACAGGGACAAGTCCCACAGGGAAGTGCAGATGACGG
>NC_049986.1:11057261-11059942 GCF_000003815.2 Branchiostoma floridae | reverse complement strand
CGTAACGTTAACATATTACTCTCATCATCATTCGAAATTTATTTAGAAGGTATAAACGTTAACGGGAGGGGGCCATACTTCGACAGGGGTCCAAACTTCGTCAGGTTTAAAAAAATCATTGTTGCGGAGAAATGCATAGATGCCTGCACATGAGAAGTACACTAGCTGTAGACTAAACCTTGTTGTAAATAACTACAAAGGCGGGGTATGTGTCGAAGTTAGCAAGTCCCACAGATAACGATTGAAAAACTTGCACAAGTTTGACGCCTTCCGTGCAAGTTGACGAGCGAACGTATCGAGACCATGGCCCGGGAAACTCTTGAATTATTCTTCGCAAAATATGACATGTGAAAAAATACCACCATACATAGAAATGATGTTTATTAGCCTTCCGAAAAATAATACCTGTGTTCTGTTTTGCCTTTAACTGGGTTGGATAAACGGAGCTAAAATGATGCCACAACGTTCACCCAGTCGGGGCCCCGCCATTTTACTATCACGCACGCCGGCGGCCGAGCGATGCTCAACACGTTGAACTCAGTCAACCCGTCCGTAGAGCGACAAACATTCAAGAAAAATCGATCCCTACCGACTAAAAAAATCCCGTAGCCATTGCTGCAGCCAAAAGACAGGATGAAAAGGCAATCAAGGAAGCCGAAAAGCAAAAATGCCATCACAATCTATGTAAACAGTGGTCTCACCGTGAGAGGTAAACGTTTTAACACACCGTAGTTGAATAAGTCGCGTAATACAAAATATGACCCATATTTGGTACAAAAAAATTATAATGAAGACTTTAAGTGCTATTCTATTTGCATAAGTTGTTTAAAAATGCACGGCGATGGTCTGGTTGTTACTATGTCGGAGTTTGGACCCCTTTTTTGTGTTGGAACGTTCTGCTAGGACGCAAGCCGAAAACCTGCCGAAAGTTTCGTGCGCTGTCAAAGTACCGTGCGGAACGCTACCGTTAAATTAAATATATATCTGTACAGGTTCAATAACAGTTATATAGATGCATACAAGATCTTAACTTGTTTTTGATGAGTTCACTGTAAAATGTACATTGACAAAAGCCATGCGCATCCACTTAGAACGGGTGTCGAAGTATGGCCCCCTCCCGTTACCACTTCATTGCCTGTGTTGCCATGTAGAAATAACCCCCTTTATGGATAATGGGATAGTCCGGGCCGACACGCATGTGTCTGGGCCGACGCGCATGCGTCCTGGCAGTAGCCGGAAAAAGGAATAAACATCAGTTCACGTCGTTTCAACTCCAGTCTCCTAGTCGCTCTTGTGTCACCTCTGGGCTTCCTAAACATCATCTAAAGTGGACAGAACGAGGGTAACAAAATGGAGGTTCTACCGAGATCAAAAGTTCCAGGAAAAACGGAGCGGATGGCGCGGTAACAGCCCGTGAAGTTTGAGAGAAGCGGCAAGAGAGAAAGGTCGTCTGACGGAAGTTCCCGCCGAAACGGTCACGTGACGCGACCGAACGTGGGACGAGAGGTCAGAGGTTAGTGTCTCCGGTTTCACAACAAAGATGGCGGCGCCCATGAGACGAGAATAAGTGGGGAGGGCGACCGTACCGATAAGAACTGTTGTTGTGGGAAGAGATACAAAGGGAAGAATGGCGCAAGGTGGAATCAAAATGGAATCGGTAGAGGAGTTAACAAGATCAGTGGAAGAATTCCTACGTCCAAAACAGTCCACAACATCTGATGTGAAGCCTAAGAGACAGTCTGATATGACGAAACCTAGCGACCTTCCACAGTTAAGCGGGCCTTATCCCCTCCATTCCCAGACGCCACCAGGGCTACAGCTGAATAAGAATAGTGTTGAAGTCACCGTGAAAGAGTTGGTTGATGCCACTACTCACCTAGCAAATGTTGTCACGGGGTGTTGCACAGAGGTTAAGAAATTAGGAGGAAGGTTGGACCACCTGGAGTCACCTGAGGGGATTGACACTGTAAGGAAGACCCTATGGAACACTAACACTCGATCAGTTGCTGGAGGGGTTGACACTGTCAGGAAGACCCACTGGAAGACTAACACTAGACCAGCTGCACCTCACCATGTGAGCAGGAAGGAGTTCAAAATAATCGGCCAAGTGGGTACCCTCAGCTTCAAGTCCCTCACGTACCAGGTCAACAGTGGCCTGAAGCAGGGATATACAGAGGAGGAGGTCGTAGACGCGGTGATTAGAGCCATCCCAGCAGAATCAGCCCTCCGTTCTTACCTGGAAGGTAAGGAAATGGACCTGGAGACAGTCGAGCAGGTGGTGAAGGCCCAGTGTCCACAGTGTACAGCTACTGACCTGTATCGTAAGCTGAGCATGGGGAAACAGGCAAACGAGGAGTCTCCCCAGAACTTCCTGATGAGAATGATGGATCTGAGGGACCGAGTTATAGAGGCTAATGAAGAAGAAGACGAGTTGTACAGCGCAGGTCTTGTGCAGGCCATGTTCCTGCGGGCAGTCCTGACTGGCCTGAGTGATGATGCAATCAGGCTGGAAATACAGCCTCACCTCGACCGGAAGTGTGGGACCACGGATGTTGAGCTGTTGGAGAAAGTGGGCAGGGCAGTGATTGACAACCAGGAGAGAGAGGAGAAGAAGAGAAGTGCTGCCAGAGTAAACACTACAGATACAAATACTCTGGATGGCGTTTTCTCAATGTGGTGAC
>NC_049986.1:11052183-11056337 GCF_000003815.2 Branchiostoma floridae | reverse complement strand
GGATCTGTCCTTACATCAGTCAGCCCATCTGGAATGGTCAAAGTACCGGTGACCAACACTAGCAGGTACGACATTCACCTCCCAGCGAAAACGGTTCTGGGTCGAGTTGAGACGATTAGGTCAGCAGTTCCCATTGAGCTGCAGAGAGTGTCTGAAGATTCCGAGTCTGAAAAATCTCCGCAGTCAGAGCCAGTTCAAGTGAACACAGTGAGGAAGGCGAGTAATGAGCTGGGGGAATTGTGGGATCCACCGGTAGACCTCTCCCACTTAGAAGAGGATCAAGAAGAGATCGTTAGACAGATGCTGAGGGAAGAGTGTCAGGCCTTTTCGAGGGATGACCAGGACATTGGCAGCATGGAGGGGCTCAAGTTAAACATCAACCTGACTGATAAAGAACCTGTTCAGAAGAATTATGTGTCAATTCCCACCCCACTGTACAAGGAGGTTAAGGAATATATCGAAGATTTGATTAACCAAGAATGGATCACGAAATCCAAATCACCATATTCATCACCAATGGTGTGCGTACGGAAGAAGGATGGAGGAATGAGACTATGTATTGATTACCTGGGCACTGAACGAGAAAACAGTGCCAGATCGCCAGCCCCTCCCGAGGATTCAAGATGTGCTCAACAGGTTGAAGGGAAACACATGGTTCTCTGTACTGGATCTAGGAAAGGCGTACCATCAGGGGTACATGGAGGAAGGAAGTAGGAAATACACAGCATTTGTAACGCCATACGGACTCTATGAGTGGGTTCGCGTCCCCATGGGATTAAAGAACGCGCCTCCAGCATTCCAACGGCATATGGAAGAAGTGCTCGAGGGCTTGAGCCATGAAATATGCGAACCGTATATGGATGACACCATGGTCTACAGCGAAGGCTTTGAGTCACATGTCGAGCGCATCAGGAGAGTGTTGCGCAGGTTCCAGGAACATGGCTGTAAGTTGAAGCCAAAGAAATGTGTGATGTTCCGACGACAGGTGAGGTATGTCGGGAAGCTAGTCACTGCAGATGGGTACACGATGGATCCAGAAGATACAGCAGCAGTCAAGGCAATCAGAGACAAGAAGCCCACTACTGTAGGAGATGTACGACGGGTGCTTGGGTTCCTCGGGTACTACAGGACGTACATCAAGGACTTCAGTAGAATTGCTAAACCACTGTACGACCTGCTGTCGGACAGTGCTGCGAAGCAACCAGTCCAGTGGACTGAGGAACACCAAGATATCCTTAATCAACTGACAGAACAACTGACCAGCCCACCTGTGATGGCCTACCCTGACTTTGAGAAACCATTTATCCTGCACACAGATGCATCAGCCAATGGTTTGGGCGCAGTATTATATCAACAGCAAGAGGGCAAGCTCCGGGTGATTGCATATGGTTCACGGACACTGTCACCGGCAGAGAAGAATTACCACATGCACTCGGGGAAGTTGGAGTTCTTGGCTCTCAAGTGGTCCATTACTGAGAAGTTCCGAGACTACCTGTACTACGCCCCATCTTTTGAAGTATATACCGACAATAATCCACTCACCTACGTTCTGAGCACGGCCAAGTTGAATGCGACAGGTCACCGATGGGTGGCAGAGTTGGTGGACTATAACTTCAGCATCAAGTACCGACCTGGGAAAGCCAATGCAGATGCAGATGTGCTGTCAAGATTACCAAGTCCAGGAGATGCTGAGCAGTTTATGGCTACCTGCACAGAAGAAGTGAGTGGTGATGTACTGAGTGCCACCACCCAGGCCATGCAGGCAGTGGATCAAGGAGATGCCACATGGATAAGTGCTATCACTACGAACATTGACAGTCTACCACCTGAAGACAAGAGTGCAAGTATAGGACCATTGAGCAAGAAGGAGATCGGTGAAGCGCAACGTCGGGACTCGGCCATTAGAAAGGTGATACAGCTGAAAGAAGGGGGGAGGAATCCCACTACCCGAGAGAGGCAAGACAACTCAATTGGTACAAGAGAATACATGCGGGAGTGGAAAAAGCTGCAGATCGATGATGAGGGCATTCTCCGCCGGAGAGCTGGTCCAGTACTGCAAGTAGTGCTCCCGAAGGAATATAGAAACATTGTGTACCAAGAACTACATGACAAAATGGGCCATCTGGGAGCAGACAGGGTTGTCAGCCTGGCAAGACAACGGTTCTACTGGCCAAAGATGCAGAGAGACATAGTTGAATACTGTACCTCCAAGTGTCAGTGCATTAAGCGCCGGAAGCCAAACATTCCAGACAAAGCCCCACTTACTAACATCATCACCACTGAGCCGCTACAACTGGTGTCCATTGACTATGTCCACCTTGAAAGGAGCAAAGGTGGCTACGAGTACATGTCGGTGGTCGTGGACCATTTCACACGGTTCGCTCAAGCATATGCAACCAGGAACAAGTCAGGGAGAACAGCTGCAGAGAAGCTCTTTAATGACTTCATTCCTAGATTTGGGTACCCTCTCAAGATTCACCATGACCAGGGAGCAGAGTTTGAAAATAGGTTGTTTCAACGCCTACATCAGCTGAGTGGAGTGTCGCCCTCGAGAACAACCCCGTATCACCCCCAGGGGAATGGTCAGGTGGAGAGGTTTAATCGGACTTTGCTAGCGATGTTACGTGCTCTCCCAGAATCCCAGAAAACAGATTGGAAGGCGTCTCTTAACAAAGTGGTTCATGCGTACAACTGCACCCGACATGAGAGCACTGGGTATTCGCCTCACTTTCTGTTGTATGGACATCACCCCCGCCTGCCAGTGGACCTTATGTTCGGGATTGAAGACAAGGAGAATGAGGTTCAATCGTATCCTGAGTATGTCAAGAAATGGAAACGTGGCATGCAGGAGGCCTACAGGATTGCGAGTCAGCATGCCAGGAAAACAGGTGCAAAAGGGAAGAAGCAGTACGACAGAAAGGTGCACGGTCTCAGTCTGTCCAGTGGTGACCGGGTCCTTGTTCGAAATATGACGGACAGAGGAGGACCGGGCAAGTTGCGTTCCCACTGGGAGGACAAAGTCCACATCATTGTGAAGCAGAAGGGGAAAGATATTCCAGTGTATGAGGTACGCCCAGAATGCAGAGAAGGAAGGTCAAGAGTGTTACATAGAAATATGCTACTACCGTGTGACGGACTGCCTCTAGAGGTTCCAGTGGACAAACAAAGCGAAGAGAAAACACCTCAAAGAGAGGACAAGAGGAGTGATAATGAGGAAGAAGAACTTGCAGACAACAGAGTCGAAATTGGAGCTGAACAAGAAGACCAGAGAGGAAGTACAGGTAGTGAAAGGGATGAAGAAACTGATGTTGAAGTTGAGTCTGAGGACCAGCCCTGTGTGTCTCAGGGTGCTGAGGATATTCCAGACCCAGCAGAAGCAGAAGAGAACAGACCAAGACGAAATAGGAGACCACCACGGACTCTCACATATAATGTAGGTGGACAACCAGGCTACTTGAGAGTACCAACAGTGAACACAGTAAATGCAGCAGAGTGGAATGTAGGGACACCATGGCCGCTGAACACGTGGAACGCGGGAGCAGGGCATCCGGGGCAATTATATCAGTCGTGCCTTCACTGTGGACAGTTAATACCGATAATTCGCATGTACGCGCCCAGCTAAGGGGATGGAGTACCTGTTATTCGTGTGGACTGTGAACTGCTATGGATTATTATTCCAGTGGATTACTATTCTTGTGGATTACCTGCTGTTATTGTGGATATTACTATTCCTGTGGATTACCCGCTGTACCAGTGCCGCTGTGCCTGTGGATTACCCGCTGAATGAGAAGAGTCTCATGGGACAATTATATTGTGGACAGTAAATGCAAGGTTATTGTGGAAAATCATTCCATATTTGAGAGACATGTATGTTGGTTATTTATAGATAACAAAGAGACTGATGGATTCCAGTTGTGTGGACTCTGCAGGACTTCCAGCTCAGAATTTAGACCAGGCCTAATGTTGTGTTAACTGTTCTAAAACAGTCAGTACGTTGGAGCTTCTGTTAGTAGCAGTGAAGTCAGTTTATTGAAGATGCTATCCGTGCCAAAGTTAAAGATGTTATCAGTGCCGATGTTAAAATAAATAGTGATCACATAAATAGTGATCAAATAAATAGTGATCAAAAAAATAGTGATCAAAAAAATAGTGAT
>NC_049986.1:11035303-11052083 GCF_000003815.2 Branchiostoma floridae | reverse complement strand
TCAGACCAGGCTGTAGGGATGGGGATGGTGGCACTCAGCGCACTCATCTTCACATACTACACCATCTGGACAGTTGTTCTGGTGAGTACTAGTATATCCATCACCTGATTGCTTATTAGATACAAATGTAAGTAGCTAAATACGTAATTTGGGAAGAGAATAACCTCACTCATTCCCCATTCCAAGTTCTGGGTTTTCTGAAAAGGCTGGGCTGTCAACTAGGCCTTTCTAGCTGGCCTAGTAATCGCGCCAGGCTAACAAGATCCCCCCCATTCACGCAGACTCCGCTACTCTCCAAACAGAGGTTAGGCTCCGGCTGTTTTTTCTACTTGTTTTTTTGCTCCCTATAACAGAATGCAGGAAAATGACGTTGTTATAGTTTGAGAGCATGTACTTTAATATAGCAAATTGTACTTAGCAAGTACCAGCCATTTCAGCACATACAAAAATTCGGATGAAAAAAGAGATGAATTGTGGATGAATATGTCAAAGGTGAAGGCGCCTGACTTGTAAACGATTCTTATTTGGACCAAGTGTTATCTTGATATCCATAACCATTAGTTACTATAAGTTACCTTTGCCTTCAATATGTATTACAGTAGCATCTGTCCTTGTTTGTATGTTCTGCAGCCCTTTGTAGATGATGACCACATAGTGCACCAGTACTTCCTACCCAGACCATATGCTGTGATTATCCCAACTGTAGCAGGAGTTGTGGCGCTGAGTGCTATAGGTATGGACTATTGCTTTATATCAAAACTCATGTTGAGGTTTAGGTCCGGATTTAGGTCCAGAGGTTCAGGTTCAGGAACAGACTTATAACCCTACACACTTAATGCTAGGTCACCATTATCCGTGAGGTAACCTATGTCCGCTTTACTTACAAACAGGGACTTTATATATATAGGGATATCAAGTCGATGGACATTGGTTTCAAATTGCATTTTTGCTAGGCATTGCAGTTAAATGAAACCACCGTCCGTTGACTAAATATCCATAAATACCCTAGTCTTGTATACAACAGATAAAGGTTACCCTGCGAATAAAGGTGAACTAGCGTTATAGAACATATACACGAGGCATAGCAAAGAGGTTAACATTATTGATTTGATTATATGGCATATATCCATGTGAGCAAGTTTTTAACCATTATTTAATATTGTAAGCCATGAAAAGTAGCTGCAAAATGAGCAAATATTATGCTATGAATTGCAGAAGAAAAAATTTAGAAAATGGAAACCAAATTGACTGTCATAGAATGCGAAAGTCAATTCCAAGGTTAAAGAGGAAGATGTAAAAAAATGAAGAATCTGTTGTTAAGTTCTGCATATGATACTCAGAGTCATTTGTTCAGCCAACCTGACCACTAAAATTTCGTTCTGAAGACACCTTTTTTGCCAATTTTCCAATAACCTACCCTTACTTCTTGAAAAAAGGCACTGCTAAATGAATATATTTCAACCTAGCTGAGAATAACTCTGTATTTTTCTTTGGTTCACAGGCTATGCAACAATTGAACATATATTGTCATTTAGATGGCCAATTAAACTATTGAATTTTGCATGGGAAAATACATTTTCATATGTTAACAAACTTTATATTTTTATTTTTATTTTTATTTTACAGGATCTTTCTTTGGCTATGTTATGCTACAAGACAAGATGAAGAAAAAAGCCAAGTGAATGTGAACATGTTCTGCAGTACCAGTGGAGGCTGTGTTTTTTGCATAAACTGATAGGGGGCGTTGTGACCATGTGATTGAAAAGTATGCAGCATCCACTCTGACACATAAATTCGCTGGATGATTCAGATCTGATGCCATTGTTTTTGAACATTGACTATTCATTTAATTGATATCCCAACCCATGTATGTTATGTAACATTACAGTTCTTAGGTGCTTTCAAAATCAGGTGAAAGGACAGAATGAAACAAGAATATCAATTGTCATTTCTAATAAAGTTCATTGTCATAATGACCTTCAGATTTCATACTTGTGTTAGTTACCTAGAGGTAAACCTATCATCATGCATAGATTATTAAATGTGACTCTTATTTGAATCTATGAAAATGATTAGCCTTTTTTCAAATAGATAAATACCAGATGGCTACCAAGAGGTGGTATTTTAGTTCAGTGGTCAAAATATTTTACATTATGAACAGAGATCACTACATCATACATCAGAAAACCTGTCAAGTCGTACAACTCTACTCTACTCATTATCAATGCCTACTGTTAGTAGAACTCTAAAGTTCCATTATTACAAGCTCCAAATTAAGATAGTCAACATATAATCTGCTTCACTAAGAGCCATAGAAATGTAAGATTGCTTGTACACTGCTTGTCATTAGGAATTACATGTACATCTCATGTCAGAATAGATTAGTAGTCACAATTCTGTCTTGATTTCATTTTACTTGTATAATGTAGTGACTGATGGCATTACATATTAACAGATTTCAACAGCATTTCTATTACTTTTGGCACATGTTTTACAGTTAGTAGAAAATGATGTCACTGAAAATCAAACAATTATCATCACCAGTAAACTGTATGTTACAAGGCATCTGTAACATTATATGCATTTACATAGAGTCCTCAGTGTTACTGATCATTTCTATAATGCTTACTTGTACCATATCATAACCATTTTATCCTGAAGTTATCAAGGTCCTTAGGGCAAATTTTGGTATTTCCGGACTTGCGCAGATGACCCAGTTTCAGCCTATTCAGAATGCTTAGGTAGCCTTGGCCAAAGTGGCTATAGAAATGTTTTTCTTGGGATATGTTTGGATTTTGGAGGTGCGTATTATAGGTAAGGGTTGTAGCTTCTATATTGTGTTGAAATAACAGATTTTTAATGATATTTGTGGTTGCAGTAGGCCT
Source organism: Branchiostoma floridae (assembly GCF_000003815.2). NCBI lineage: Eukaryota > Metazoa > Chordata > Leptocardii > Amphioxiformes > Branchiostomatidae > Branchiostoma > Branchiostoma floridae. Next base: position 11,049,198 of record NC_049986.1, on the reverse strand, counting down.
TAGAAGTTAGGTGTTTTGGTGTTGTTTAAAGGCAGTGAAAAGGGGTTAAAAGGTCACCACCTATGTTTTGATGGTGTATGATATAATTCCGCCGTAATTTTTTTTCTTTTTTTGTCGTCAAATTACTCTTCAGAGGCCGGACAACCATGCCAATGTGAGTTTTTCATGTTCTAGAACTCAGGTAGGTGATTTTTGACAGCACCTTTCTGCCATGTATCCCATTGTTAAGAATAGGCAGTCTAAATACCGACATTTGTTTTTCATGTTCTAAAACTCAGGTAGGTGATTTTTGACAGCCTCTTTCTGCCATGTTTCCTATTGTTAAGAATAGGCAGTCTAAGCACCGAAATTTACCCCTTAGAACTTGTGGGTAGTAGCAGCGATGAGCCACCCAGGAAGTTTGAGAAATGCGGGAGTCCAGGCAGCCAATCCGGTGAAGCCGCTGATGATCATCAGGTCCTTTACTGACCGGAGGTTCAGTGGCATCTTCCCTGTGGTGTCATGGCAATAGCAAAAGCATACAGGTTAGAGAAAAATAATAATACTAATAATATTTGGTGTATTTTACCAGCCAGTAGGTACCTGTCCTTGGTACTGAATAGACTTCACTATTTTCTTGGTACTGAACAAGTCACTCTACCTCTGGCCTTGGTACTGAACAATTACACTATTTCTGTCCTGGGCAGTGAATGGGACACGCTATCCCTGTCCTTGGTACTGAATGGGACTCCTCACTCCTGTCCTGGGTACTGAATGGGACTCCTCACTCCTGTCCTTGGTACTGAATGGGACTCCTCACTCCTGTCCTTGGTACTGAATGGGACTCCTTACCCCTGTCCTTGGTACTGAATGGGCCTCACTATCCCTGTCTACGGTACTGAATGGGACTCGATATCCCTGTCCTTGGTACTAAATAGGCCTCCTTACCCCTGTCCTTCGTACTGAATGGGACTCCTTACCCCTGTCCTTGGTACTGAATGGGACTCCTCACTCCTGTCCTGGGTACTGAATAGGCCTCCTTACCCCTGTCCTTCGTACTGAATGGGACTCCTTACCCCTGTCCTTGGTACTGAATGGGACTCCTCACTCCTGTCCTTGGTACTGAATGGGACTCAATATCCCCGTTCTTCGTACTGAATGGGCCTCACTATCCTTGTCCTTGGTACTGAATGGGACTCACTATCCCTGTCCTTGGTACTGAATGGGACTCACTATCCCTGTTCTTGGTACTGAATGGGACTCACTATCCCTGTCCTTGGTACTGAATGGGACTCACTATCCCTGTCCTTGGTACTGAATGGGACTCACTATCCCTGTCCTTGGCACTGTATGGGACACACTATACCTGTCCTGGGTACTGAATGGGCCTTACTATCCCTGTCCTTGGTACTGAATGGGACTCACTATCCCTGTCCTTGGTACTGAATGGGCCTCCTTACCCCTGTCCATGGTACTGAATGGGACTCAATATTCCTGTCCTTGGTACTAAATGGGCCTCCTTACCCCTCTCCGTGGTACTGAATGGGACTCACCATCCCTGTCATTGGTACTGAATAGGCCTCCTTACCCCTGTCCTTGGTACTGTCCTCACTATCCCTGTCCTTGGTACTGAATTGGACACACTATCCCTGTCCTTGGTACTGAATGGGACTCACTATCCCTGTCCTTGGTACTGAATGGGACTCACTATCCCTGTCCTTGGTACTGAATGGGCCTCACTATCCCTGTCCTTGGTACTGAATGGGACTCACTATCCCTGTCCTTTCTTCAGAATGGGTCACACTATCCCTGTCAGTAGTACTGAATGGGCAACACTATTCTTGTCGTTGGTACTGAATGGGTCACACTATCCCTGCCCTTGGTACTGAATGAGTCACACTATCCCTGTACTTTGTACTGAATGGGCAACACTATTCTTGTCCTTGGTACTGAAAGGGTCACCTTTCCCTGTCAATAGCACTGAATGTGACACACAGCATTATCCCTTAATTGCTTGTGCTTTATATCTATCAACATCTGTAACAGTCATGTTTGTGTGTCTCATGTAGAAAGTTGCAATACTTACCATCAATGTCTGTAAAGCCATATTCCTCAGCCAGCAGACATGTGAACAGGATTCTACCAGACTTCTGCATTATGTTTGGGTCTGTGTGTTATGATAAGAAAAACATCACCAAAAGTTATATGTCATTAGCCTCTGTTACAAACAAGTTTAGCCTTTTTTATCAATCGGGTGGTATTGTGAAGTTTCAAATTTCTAACAGATGTAGAAAGGAAAATGAAATAATTTTTCAAGCTCTTGTTTCTACAGAGCAGCAGACCTCTCTGCTCCCCCAAAGCATGGAGTTCGAGAAACGTTTTGGATGTTTGGGCCATGGGTAACATTAGTTCACCTTATCTGTGGGGTGACCTTTATCCGTTGTTTCTACAAACATGGTGTTTAGGGATATCAAGTCAACGGACGTGGTTTCAAATTTCAATATTTTGAAAATCATTGCAGTTTGAAACTGATTTTATATCCCACTCGGTTTTGAAATGCAATGGATATAGGTTACCCCACGGACAAAGGTCAACTAGCGTTACAATTAAAGATATTAAAAAAACACTTGAAATACCCACCTGATGCCAGATGAACTATGGACTTCCCAGAAAACTCAACTGTCTCGGTGTTGGCAAACATTTTAGCGGTCTGCACAAAAAAAAGAATTGAACATGAAAGTTTGTAAGCAGTTCTCCCTGTAAAATAACTATTTGACCTACCAGTCAGTATGCTGAAGTAATCATGAGGGATAAAAGCACAATTGTTACTGTATAGTCCTTATCTTTGGGTAAATGTTAATCTAGCCAATAATGTCTATCATTTACAACAGAAATCAGCTTGGTAAAAGTTACAGGACGGATGACGAAAGGGAAAAAGTTACCTCGCTTTCTGGCCTTTCTGTAAGGAGGTCTGTGACGAGCTCAGTCTTCACCGCACCAGGCCATAAGGAGATGAAGGCCACGTTGTGCTTCCTCAGTTCATGTGCACAATCAGCTGCCATACGGTCACACTACACATTGTTAGAATGAAAAGAACAAAACTGAACAAGAACAATACATCCGAACTTAATGCAACAACACTACAACACCATGCAGCTAGCAATATTATGGAAAATAGATTGAAAGACACAGACATATAGACCTTAGTTCGTGGTTTGCCAGCAAAGTGATTGAGCCAGCAGACTATGGAGGTTAGCTACGTGTACAATGTATATACCTCCCTGTGAGATAGCCTTCCCCGTAGACTGTCATCAAATGGTAAATGACTAGTTCTACCAACTTTGAACTGTACCTCCTGTCGCTCAGGCAAATCTGACCATTGTGGTTATTTTCAACAAACTAAAAATGAAATATACTGATTATTGAATGCCTACTAGTAGGTATAACAAAGCTAAAGGGCACAACCCGCTGTATGTGCAAATACGTGCTGTCTAAGTGCCAAAACATGGGCAATCTTTTGGGATCCGTAAGTGGTAAGTACCGCTTCCGTACAAACTCGTAGGGAATCCGACATTGTAGGAAATCCGACAGATTTTGGAGTACACAGAAGCGCCGTAGAACTTTATGTGCAGGCAAAACTTTGTGTGCCATTGGACTGCGGGTCCACAAAATCCACCCCACACCCTCATGTGCCAGTACGGATGACACAGCCTGAACGTTTTCAGAAATACATGGCAGAGGTGGCCTCCCATAAAAACGTACGGACAAATTGCACGTATGGCGGGTTGTGCCCTTAGCTTCTAAAGTAATTTGTCTTTGACCGAAATATTTCACAAAATTGATCATGATCCTACATGATCATCATCATGTATCATTTACCTGGTCACTGCAAATGGTACCAAGAACAAATACCAAAGTGTAATAGAGTAATACACATTTGATCACACAATATATATAACTGTTACATATATCTAAGAAAAACAAATTGAAGCATACTGCAGTTTTGCCGATGCCATATGCCACGTTGAAGACGTATTGAAGTCCCCCGGGACTGGAAATGTTCACGATGAGACCTTTCTTCTGCGGGACCATCAACCGGGCTGCGTACACAGAGCAGATGTAGTGATTTCTGAAAAATTATTATGATATGATACATAATTGAGATTTCTGTAACATTCTTCCATAATTATGGAGGTGCCTCGACCACGTTAAACAGCCTCATTACCCTCACTTTGGGTGCCTACTGGCTGCAAAATACACCCAATATTATAATTGTATTAGACTGCAGTCGATCGCGCTACCACAAACTTAAAACCGCCGCGAAAACTCTATTTTCCCGCTACTGTAAAAGTAAATCCCCAGAATTCTGGGATTCTGAATCTGAGCCAGATTCTGCAGACCTTTCATCATGGATGGAGACATAACAGTTACTGTACCTACATATTCATTATCCTTTGATATATAATACCTACAAATCATCAATTCATCTGAACTTCTATCTATTTTGAAATTATTCAGGTTTTCTGGAACTAGAGTGTTTGTCCGGAATTATACTGTCGCCTATTAAAGGTGAAATTTGGCACTGTTCAAGAAACCATGCCTGGAAGATAGAATCTGAATATAAACGTTAACAGAATCTTAATTTCATGCTTTGTCCTACTATGTCCTTGTTACTTATTACCTTAATCCAACATTGTTCACTTCATCCCAGAATCCTGGGTCTTGTTCCCAGAATGACTTCTTCTCACTTTCAAAGATACCCTAGACATAATAAAAGACATAAGAATCTAAAAACTGGCTGCTTTTTCGAAATTATTAATGTATTTAACAATTGATGCACAGCACCATTTAGCACTGTAGTATAGTAGAAGCCAGTTAATTGCACAACAGATTAACGCGCACTTCTGTTAACTGCATGGAATCCCGAAATCCTAAACCAGGTAGATAACTATGCGTTATTACACCATCTGGATAATTGCACGAAATTCACTGTCAAATAGGCCATGCAATTTACTGCTGCGGCTTCTGCTATATATGCTTTAACTCTTAATTTAACAAACTTCCACTGAACTAATTCAATTAACTCATTCTTAAAGCCATTTGCAAGAACAAATTAAATCGCCATTAAGTTTAACTGCTGGACCTCCAAAATTTACGGTAAAGTAAATCATAAATTTTATTACCAAAGCGTGAAATTCTATCTATCCAAGGTTGTGCATTGAGAATATTTTTTCGAAAATTAATTTTTCTTACTGTAACAGCTTTGTAAGCATTGTTGACCAGTATGTCCAGATGTCCGTTCTGTTCACGCTCAATCCGATCAAACAGCGCCTTGATGTTATCGTCCTTCTCATGGTCACACTGCACAGGGATGCACTTTCCTCCGCGTTTCTCGATCTGGGTTAGGACGCCGGACAGAAGAAGCCATTTACATCAGAGCCCACCAACATTCCCTCAACCGAGACGGGGGCCGATATCGACTTCCAATCGCTTTTGACCCCTGACGTCACACTAACAGTCTGGATGTGTGACTTAGGATTTGGGTCATTTGAACTTGAGAAGGATCAGAGGACTTATTAAAAGCTTGAAGTGGTAAGCGCTTTATTTTGTGTACGGATATAAAGTTTACAATTGTAACATAAAGTTATTACTACCATCACAAATGAACTTACATTCAAGAATACAGTCAAGTTTAAGTTGAATTTCAGCTTGTAGCTTGATATGATATACTCAAGTGATACGTCCCTTATGAAATGCATATCTACAACTATAGGTGGCCCAAACTTGCACCACGTTTTCCTGATATTAAAAGATATCTGCCACACAAAAATCATACCACAGCATGTAACACTAGTTCACTTTAATCTGTGGGTTAACCTAGTAAGACATCAATTTTTTTATTACTATAATAAATCTACCAACTTCAACAGTTCTAACTTATAGGGTAAGACTTCTTGAAATGTTTCATTTTGAGAAAAAGATTTACTGATTCTCATTACTTACTAAGTGAGTTTTATCTGATTTGTTGCAATGAAGAATTATGGGTTCATGTGAGTCATTGAATACTGAAATTTGCAATTTGCCGTTATAAACGTTAACATATACCTCTTCTGCACATTCAATCAGTGACGTCCCCTTTCCTGTGGGCTGTAAAGTGCGACCTGTAGACCAAGAAACCAAAACAGAAACAATTATTGACCAGTGTATTTCTATAATTCAAAATGCTGGCATAGCATAAATCTGTCCACATACGCATCCTTGTCCTCTTCAGTACAAACATAAAGGTGCGTGGTTTACTGGGTATGCAATTCAAACAAAAAAATTCCGAAGTTCACCGCAGGTGAGACCTGAGTGAAAAATAGATGGAAACTGCCTTTCCAAAGGGGACAACACTTAGGGATTTGAACCCAGAAGTTAAATTACCATAACCACAATACCACCTGGCCAATTATTGAGGTTTGATATCTCATAAACAACAGCACTACACCCTGGATGGTTTGCCCCAACACAAATGAGGGGTGTTATCCAGTACAAGAACAAGGATTTGCTTCAAATGTCCCGAACCGTCCAAATTCTCAGACAAGCGCCACTAAACTAGTCTCGGAACTGGGTTGGGATACACTCAAAAATAGAAGAACAGCCAACAGACTTACCATCCTCCAGAAATCTAGACAAAATCTCCTAGCCCTACCGGTGGATTTCTACTTGCAGTCGAACCCAAGGCAATCTAGACATAATCACCCAAACTCATGCAAACCCATTAAGACTAATAAAGACTGTCTCAAACATTGATATTTCCCAAGAACTACTATCGATTGGAATACTCTGCCATACTCAACCACCCTTCAAGCTGATCCCGTTATTTTACGGAAGAGGTGTTGCAACACCTGAGGAACGGCCAATCTCATACAGTAGTACTACCATGCCTATGATATAGTTACTGGAAATACAAAGTCCCCACCTGTAATGTAGACTGTTGCTCCTGCCTCCCCCAGCTGCAGTGCAATGCCCTTCCCTATTCCCCTGGTGGCTCCTGTCACCACTGCTACCTTGCCTGACAGCATGTTCGACAATCTACAGGATTTTAAAAAAGTCAACCCAGGTCAATAGACTGATTGTAGTCCCGCCCACCTCTGCTTAGAGATGCAAAATAAAATAAAAACATTAAAATACAAAAATCATTTCTCAAGCTGCTAGTTGCCATTGGTCGAACAGTTAATAAATGTGTCAGTTAGCGCAACTTATACATACTATTAGATTCTAAGCTAGTAACTATACAATTATCATGAAATCTGACCTCAGGCGTTAAATGGTCTGAAGTTGTACCTCACCACTACCACCTCACCAGCTGGTCCAGGCCCTCTATGTTGGTACTCAATCAATGTTACAGCCCAAATTTTTCCGTAAACCCAGAGGCACACATTAACTAATTACCTTAGTTTGCTTATATTGTTGTCAACAAACTTCAGGCCACAACGACATTAGACACTTTTGCTGAACTAGTCGCATCTGTATTAGTGCCCACACCGCTTACTCAATCTGGCACGCTTTTACCTGAATGGCTTGCCACGGTAGACCCAGTTTATAAGTAATCGGGTCTAAAGGGCTCAAAGGTCAGTTTTAAGTAACAGGGTTCAAAGGTCGGAAGTCAGCATCTTCAAGCAGATGTAGGGTTCAGCTAAACATGTTCTGAACGTTAAGGCTTTTATACGACTAGTTATTATTGTCGCCGGTACATAAGTAAGCAGCTTCGACGCTAAAATTTCGACTCAACACGCTACTTGTGAGGGTTTGCATGGGGGGGATCCCGGCAACGCTTAACGGTAAATGTAGGAGTGCCAGTAACGCTTTTAATCATTAAGTATTGTTAAGTTCAAATAGGCTGACAACGCAATATATCGGACTCAATCACCTAAATATGTCTTCACCACTTCTGCCCATCCACTTAAGATGTAATCAGTTGACACACATGCTGACACCTGTTGACTCTACATTGGTGCCAAAAGCCCGCCGGCAGGAAAATTGCTTGTCCGACCGGTATGTGAGCTATTGATTCGCTGGTAATACGCCTAGTGCACCTGTTCTTATCATTGCGCGATTTTTACAGATCGGTTGATGTTTCGATGTGATATCCCAGAGCGTCTGTGGGTTTTTAAATTAGGTAAAGGTAGCATTTCCTTTTGCCTCCCCGACCGAAGTCAGGTACCCATTTTTACATCTGGGTGAAGTGAGGAAGGTCGTGTAAAGTGCCTTTCCCAATGGCACAACGTCGGGGGCACGGTGGGTGCATTCTTCAGGCAGGTGATATTCGTCGTGCATGCTTCGTAGATTCTGAGTCGAGCGGTCTACAGTTATACCGTACACGACGCCACCTGGTTGTAATTGTGTAACGTGGTAATCTCAAATCAGATCTACCAAGACAGTGCCCAAAGAGCTAAAGACTATCCAATGACCCTCTGGGACCAGTAGTATTACGCCTTTGGATACTGCTTTGCCCCGGTAGATCTGCTTGGAATTACTGTTATATTAGTTCACCTTTATCCGCGGGGTAACCTATATCCGTTGTATTGAAACGTGGCAGGGTGTTTAGGATTATCAATTCGACGAAAGGCAGTTTCAAATTACAATGTTTTCGAAACATTACCGGTTGAAACTACCGTCAGTCGACGTGTCGACCCCTAAATACCCTGTTTTCACAACAACGTATATAGGTTACCTCGGATATAAAGGTGAACCAGCGTTACACAACCAGTGGATGGACCCTGCATATAACAATAACCCTCACCGGTTACCACTGATGACACAGCCGACCCCAGAGTCTTCTATTGCTACGCGCTGAATGGACTTTGGCAGCAATGAATGACAGCAATCTGGTAAGGTCATAGGAATTACTTTGAGATCGAAAAAGATTAACCAATAATAGGGCCCATTCAAAGTCACCGAGATGGTTTTTGGATCAAATTTGTAATAATTTTAATCATGTTAAATAAAAGACAATCGAAGTCACAATCGTTGCACACTTTGTAAAGAAAATTAAATAGAGCAACAGAGTACTGCAAATGCATTTAAGTTCACGGAGATTTAATTTCGCGGTAGCAGGAAAATAAACTTTTCGCTGTAGCACCATGCACTGTAGTCTCTTACTGACATGGAAAAATGCTAGCGGTGGTTTTAAATTCGCGACCTCCGCGAAAACCGCGAACATTAAACCACCGCGAAAGTTTCTGCAGTCACAGTCTGTTGATCACGGAGTGGGCTCCTGAACCAGAACAGAAGCCACAACAGAAGTCAACCTCCCAGAGGCGCACTGGTATTCTCCTGAGACCGGACTGCCAAATGAGACCAGTTTTCTATTAACCGGTGATGGGTATTGGTGTCATTCTTCTTCGGGCTATCACTGTGTTACTAGTACTTTTGGGATCAACTCAGCTATTTCCAGATTCAGACAACAGACAACGAGAACAGTCAGAATACTCACCAGATACTGGCATTGAGAATATGAAGCCAGAGGTGAAAGGTTTTCTAAAAACAACTTGTTCTTATGGACTCGATACTCTGAATTCTGGACACCTCTTGTAAACCGGTTGGTATGGTCTTTGGAGGATCTGGGTCAGCGAGTACTTGCACCAGGTCACACAGAATAGCAACACGTCATCATTGAAAACATGGCGACAACTACAGGTAAAACTTTTTACGAGGAACCCACGGCGGACTCCATGTTTTCAAAGACAGCAGTTAACCTGAGATCTGCCGCAAGTCTGCTGTGTGCTGTTTCTTATTCAGTATCAAGCGCCTTCGCAGCAGAGTTTATGGCCTTGAGTAGTCAGGCAGGTATGCCCGGGCTGCAGCTGATATTCTTGGCGAAACTTGTGCAGTTCCTTTTTTGTCTCATCGTCCTGCCATGCTTTAGACCGAAGATGACAGCAGAGGACACACCGCAAGTGATGTTCCTGTTCCTGTTAGCTGTTGTTGACAACATGGCAACCATCTTGGCATTTATGTCCTTTGTTTATGTTGTACCAGGGATCGCCTTCGGCATCATACAGGGATCGGTTCCTCTCTTCACTGCCTGTATAGGATTTGTTTTCTTACGTGAAACGGTGGGTGTCATGGACTTCTGTGGGATCCTTTGCAGTGCGGTAGGAGTTATCATTGTGGCGGTAGGAATGCGCATGGGGACCGCTTCTTCGACACAGTGGCTCACGGTCGCCATTCTTCTACCACTGGCAGCAGCTTTCACCAAGGGTCCGGATAACGTTATTATTCGATTACTTATCGGACTCCAGGACATGTCCATACTGACCGTTATGACTTACACACAACTGTTAGGAACGGTACTGTTGCTGGTATTGACCTACATTTTTGAGACACCGCGATGGACAATGTCTACACGAACAATGGGGTACGTTATCGGACTATGTCTATGTGATCTTTACTCGTCATTGTCTGTGAAACTTGTGTTCAAGATGGAAAAAGCTGGCGTTACGGCGACGTTACTGTCGCTGACTATACCCTTTACCATACTGCTGGACTACATTTTCCAGTCAAAATTCCCCGGCCCTGTGATACTGGCTGGGGTTTCACTTGTAGTGCTGGGTATTGCTGTGACAGGAGGGCACACTTGGTGGGTGCATCGTCAGGAGATGCGACACAGAGAACTCATGGAGAAGTTGTACTTAGACGGCTGAGCAAAGAGAATTTTGCACACGACAATGATTGGTCATGTGACAACTATTTTTATATTTCAGCTATGCCACAGCCCCACAGGTATGAAATAAATTATAATTGTAATGTTCGTGCTTCTTCTTTCTCCTTCTTTCTTCTTCTCCTGTCATATCTTCAAAGTGATTCATCTCCGTCGTTTCTGGATCGAAAGATCTTTTACCTTTTCATGCACAGGGGGATTTTTTTTTCTAAATTCAGTTTTGAACTGGGTTTCTTATTAAAAAGGCCATGTTTTCATTGGGTATATTTGTGGACTGCTCTATTGTGCAAATTCACATGGGGTGCACTGGAACACTGGGGAATTTTGTAAGATTTATTTATGGGCTAAAGTGTGATTAGTTGAAATGACTTTTAAGCAGAAGTGCAGTACATTTTCACACATGGGTGATTTTGGAACTGTCTATTGTTGAATTGGGAGGAGGATGGCTGAAATATGTTGTAAATACTCTCAAGCAAATGTCGGCCTTTCTAGTGTTTCTATACGTTGGGGTCGTCCAGGTCGTGATATTGATACATACTTCTTTCATGATTAAAGGGGAAATGGTATGATTCCACTTCAGGTAGCATCACAAACATAAAAAAAAGAAGTCAAACCCGACAATAGTATTCATTGCAGGGCTCTAGCCAGTGTCCGTTTTTCCGTCAATTGACGGAAATTTGCTGCGTGTGACGGAAAAATTTTAAAACCAAACCGTCAACTTTGACGGACAAAAATCTGATAAAAGCTCCTTGGTGGAAGCTACAGGCTGCTTGGGGACGCCGTCCACGGCCGTAAAAGCCACACACTGTTTTTTTTCTATTGTTATGATTGTTGATAATGTGTGTCGGTGCCCTTTCGCATACGATAATCACATTAAAACCAGTTTTTCAAGGTCTCAGTTCAGTCTCTTTAACTCCTGGAATAGTGTTTTCGCGACAATGGGAATTGGCTGACGGAAAAACAAATGTCGAGCTAGCTAGAGCCCTGATTTATTGTATCATATAGTTGATCAGGCACTAGTTTTATGTATCATACTATCTACTTCTCTTAGTCTTTGTGCAACTGAGGACAGCAGCATGATCAGTTGTTGAAAACTGACCAAATGCGTAATACATTTGTACAAGGTTAGGTGTGACAGGCCGTTGAAAATAGTAATGTCTGTATTACCTTAGCTGCTGTCACATCTGTGCACTGATATCTGGTGTAAAGGTGCAATCTCACTGCATTTGCGTCAAGCTTGCGTCACTACGAGGTTCGAAAGATATTCAGCGAAATTATGAGATGAAGAACGAAGTTTCTTACTTTGTGTGTATTTTGTCGTCTTCTGAGTCATACTTTTACGTATTACGCATTATCAAACTACAAAGAACGGAGAAAATAACAAAGCAGTGACGCAGTGAACGAACCCCACAGTGACGCAAGCTTGACGCAAGTGCAGTGAGAGTGCACCTCAAGTCTGGTGTGTTCTTTTCCACTTCAGTATATTAATGAAAAGACTAGTACCATAATAAACAAGGTGTATGTAAGGTAATCTTGTATGACAATGTTGTCATTCATGTAAACCTAAATCATATATTCGAAGCAGGTACAGGTATGTCCGACCTGCAGGTGATATTCTTCGTGCATGCGCAGTTCTTTTTGTTCTCCTCGACCCGCCACAAGGTGTCAGTGCACAGTATTTCGCCTATGGGGAATTACATGGTTAAGGGCCCCAAAGTGAGGAGGTTCGACTCCTCAAAATTTATAGCAGGGTGCAGAAACAATTTACAAGAATTTAGAATGTTGAAGTGCAGGACACAACCTACAATATATCTGAAAATGAGCAAAGATGAAACTAGTGTGGTAGACTGGTGTCACTGACAAAATTGATAACTACATTCATGGCTTCCATAGTGATGCCACTTTACTATCCAACTATCTTTTACAACTACAGTCCTGGGTACCTTCCAAGTGTCACTTCTACAAGTAACGTTATAATCACAAGGCTACAATACAAAATATTTGATAAATTTGGTAATTTTTGTCTTAATGATCCGACCATCTCCAAGGAAGAAAAAATTCTGTTGTTTTTTCTGAAATCAGCCGAAAATAATGAGCGCGCAGATGTCATCCATAAAATTTACTTGATGTGGCCCAAGCGCAGATTCGCGATTCGCAACAAGGTAACAAAGTTCCGCCATGCTCGGAAAGGGTGATTTGGGGAGCCCACCACCCCACCATAGCCATAAAGAACCCTAACCCATGGCCATGTCAAAAATCGACAATCAGCGAATCGCAAATAAAAAAATAGAAAAAACGTCACCGCTCCAAAAGCAGCAAAGGAGGATCTTGTCTTTGAGAAAGCTACGTTATCAGAGTATGTACAATTCTTTGCATACCAGATATATCTGAGTAATGCGATGCTGAAAGTCAGACATATAAACAATATTTCTAAAGCCAAAACATATCTCTGCAACTAGATAAGATATGCATATTTACTTTTCTTTACCCCTCTTCATTGTCACTTGAACGAACTGCCGGTACAAGATAATACTAACGTTAGGTGTCGCTATATGTATGACTTCCTTCGGGGAACCCCCAAAACAAATGCGAGCGTGCGAATAGAATTTTAAAAAAAAGTTTGACCAAAAGAAGTTGCCCCGATAATGAAAATGAAGAGGTTGGAAATACATTGTATACCAAGCAATATATGCAGGTTCTTCTTTTTTGTTATTTCACATCTTCTTTGACTATGGCATTCTATGCATTAGTATTAAGGTGGGTACCGGTACAGAAAATTCAGGTTCGGTTCAGGTCCAGAGGAACAGGTCCAGGTCCGGATCTGAACCTGGACCGGATTCAGTATGTGAAAACATGTGAATGGACGATACTCAAAACCATGGTCCATTTCGCTACCAATAAATCTGTTTTGTGGAGTATTCGACTCCCACTGGCGTTTTACAACCCTACAAGGCTAACTGCCCATGCTCGATTGACAGTAAAACTTGGTAGAAATGACTAGACTATAGACTCGACTCTACTTCCCTCTTGTTATTTTCTTCAACAGGTAAGCCCAAAAACGTGTGAATTCCTGATCATATCATCTGTTCATTTTCCAATAGGTCCCACATCCGGTTCACCGAATTTTTTTCAGGTGCGGTTTTTCCGGACGGGTCCAATAAGAAAAACCGGTTTTGTACCGGTGTGACAGCGATCTCGCCCCCCCCCCCCC
>NC_049986.1:11033297-11035203 GCF_000003815.2 Branchiostoma floridae | reverse complement strand
GAAATCCTTTTTTTCCCAGCCAAATTAGGCGGGTTCTTTTTTTTGGTTATTCCACTTTTTTTTGGACTAGGGCTTTTTAGGCATTAGTTTAAAGGGGGGTCCCGGAACAAAAAATTAAGGTTGGTTTCGGGCCCAGGGGAAAGGGTCCGGGTCGGGTTTGGACCCGGGCCGGGTTTCGGTTTGGGAAAACTTGGGAAGGGGGGATTTTAAAACCCGGGGCCCTTTTGGCCCCCAAAAAATTTTTTTGGGGGGGTTTTGGCCCCCCCCGGGGTTTTTAAACCCCTAAAGGGTAAACGGCCCATGCTGGTTGGCCAGAAAAACTGGGGAGAAAGGACTGGACTAAGGCCTGGCCTCTCCTCCCCTCTGGTTTTTTTTTCCACCGGGAAACCCCAAAAAGGGGGGAATTCCGGACAAAATCATTTGTTCTTTTTCCAAAGGGTCCCCCTTCGGGTTCCCGAAATTTTTTTCGGGGGGGGTTTTTCCGGGGGGGCCCAAAAAAAAAAACCGTTTTTGTCCCGGTGGAAAAGGGTTTTCCCCCCCCCCCCCCAGGGATTTGGCCCCCCCCCCCCCCGGGGGGCGAGATCACTAGCGTTTTCGCCCCCTTTAGCGTTTTCGCTCCCCCCCCCCCAAGAGCAGCTGGTTACTACATATTACAGGTGCGCTACCTGGTACTATACTGCACCTGGGGAGTAACGTATATGGTGTGTTACCTGGTTACTACATATTACAGGTGCGCTACCTGGTACTATACTGCACCTGGGGAGCCCTAATTAGTATACTATACATTTTCTGTTTTTTTTCCAATGTATGACATATATTTGCTCATTTCATCACCGGTGCAATGGCCTAGTGGGTAGAGTGTTCGCCTTGCATTCGGTAGGTCGTGAGTTCGATCCCCGGCCGAGTCATACCAAAGACTCTAAAAATGGTACATGCTGCTTTCTCTGCTTAGCACTCAGCACTAATGAGGAAGAGTATGGAAGTTAAACACACATCACTACCAGCGGACCAGCCCCCTGCTGTAGTGGCTTGCACATGTGTGGCCCAAGGGCTTCGAAGTGGGGATGGGCGCCACCCTACGCGTCTGTAGATGCATGGGCAAACTTTAACTTTAACTTTAACTTTTTGTGTTACCTGGTACCTATATGGCACCTTATTACCGTACCGTAAGATGTCATACCTCGAAAGTCGATACTATATTGTTCGGCGCAAACATGACATTGAAATAAAAAAGACAATTTTTGCATCTGAGGTGGCATAAAAACAGTGCTACTGCGAACGTATAAATCAACACCGTCCATGGTACGGAATACGTCAGCTATATGTTTTCAATTTGTCACAGTATTTTCTTTCTTGTGTTGGAAATATTTCCAAAGCACTAACAAAAACACAAGTGAATAATAGTTTCTTATTGTAAACGCTAACTACGCGCAAGTTCATATACCTGTTGCGAAATGCTACAAAAACACTGGTAAAGTACCAGTCTTAAGAAACACGGGTAAAACACCTGATAGAGTTTCTAAATACTAGAAAAACAGTCATATTGGAGTCATATTGAAGATACCCATAGGCTAGGTACATATAACAAATGTGCGATATTCTAATGAATACCTTATCTACATAACTGATAAAAGACATTTCATACTTTTTTTCTGGTCAATTCATGGTAGAGGCTTCATATTGGAGATTGCTTGAGGACAGGTGAATACAATAAAATAAATCTTATGTCGAGACTCAAGTATATGCAATAATGGGAATACAAGGACCCAACCCTCCTTGTCCGAAAACACTTCAACTGTCTTATCATCATTTAATTACGTTAATATTTATACTATGGATGGAGTTATGTATCAGACTAGTGTACTTATATCATTCTGAAAATGCATTTTGTGATTTATATCAATCA
>NC_049986.1:10988449-11032919 GCF_000003815.2 Branchiostoma floridae | reverse complement strand
AAAAAGTCAAAAACCGGACCTGACCGGGATTCTCTGGACTCGAGTCCGGACCTGAACCGGAATGTGAGCTTCCGTACGCACCACTAGACCGTCACTCGCAGCCCACAATACGGCCGAAATCTGGAAGCGCCTGTAAACACCATAACGTGAAAGACAGCGGGGGATGAGCTTTGCTATATGGTAGTTTAAGGAGTCGACTTTTATGTGGTATGTGTAAGGTTTTGTCCATTTGGTGTATAGATGCGCGTGACCTTTACAGCTGCCTGCCTCGGTTAGTCAGCTGCAGTTCCGCATGACCCCGCTTGACACAATTTAAAAGAGGGCTTTAAAGAAATTCAAAACGACAACTTTTTCTGTTTTTCAATTATTTTGGTAGGTTTTACCCTCGACTTCAACATTTAAGTTTGTCGTGCTTGAAAACTGCACCCTACTATGATTTTATAAGCGTCGATGTCAGTCACCTTGTGGTCCTTAACTATATAAATCCCCATAGGCCGAAAACTGTGTTCTGCTACCATAACAGGCATCCTTGACCGCCGGGTAAGACTTAGGTCACTTTTAAAAAAAAGGAGCCCTGACGGACAGCTTTCGGGAGCGAAAAAAATGATACAAAAGACATCAAAATACACAAAATGTCAAAATAAGATTCAAGGGATTAATTTGTGTATTTTTCTAGGTGTATAATTTGATTCTTCGTTTCTTTGAACATCCCGGCCGGACCCCGGTCTGGAAATGTGACCTATAAGGCCTAGGTCACATTTCCAAAACGGGGCCCGGCCGGGATGTTTGCTGGAAAATAAAAGTGTTTACCGAAAAATATCCACAAATCATGCTCATGACCATTTGTTTACGTTCTGAGTGTTCTGTTGTCTTTTATATAATATTTTTTTCGCAATTTCAATAAATAAAATCAAACCTCTGTATCATACAATTATTTACTTGTGGAAATCGTTTGTTTTTTCCTTCAGCAGTAATTTGAAAAATTCACCCCTTGCCGATTTGTTTATAACTTGTTTTTATGGCATTTCCTATAAACCACCCCATGGCATAACACACCAGATTTGTATTGAAGAGTACAAGCTGCATATTTGAATAAATTTAATTGATCCACTGACATCGGGAAGGGTCCCTACTTTTTGCAATAAGTGTGTTGTGTTATTTTCAGACGTGCTTTCGATGTGTCTCTTCATATACACGTGACCTCTATGTATCGTCCTCTCCGAAGGACGTACCTAATAATACCGAAGCTTGACTAAATTGAGGAAATTCGTGTTAAGTCCTTTTACCAAAAGTATATGCAACGTCGGAGCACATCAGAGTTTTCGAACCCACTCACCTGGAATCCAGTCTACCGTGGATTGGCCAGGCTACCGTCGGGACAGGAGGGTCTTTCCGCCGCCTGGGTAATCTTTCACACCCGGTAGGAGTTTTGCACGGTGGGAGTTAAATGTGCTATCCTATTAATTAACTCCCACTGGGCAAAGTCCTACCGGGAAAATGCTACCGGGTGTGAATGATTACATGAGCGGCTCAGAGCTTCACTGGCCCCGTAAAGAGCCTACACTAACTACGGTTGGCCATGCCACAACTAGACTGGATTCCAAGTTACGAACCCACAGACCTTCAAACATAACCGTTACATTAAGATACGCTAGTGTTGGACTTGGTCAAAGGGAAAAAATGTATTGTTGACGGAAACTATTATCTTCAAGGTCCTGCAATATCAACGTGGCTCCAGTGCCTGAACTTCTAATTCAACACATAGGTTAAGGTTAAAGAGGACTGCTGCAACTATATAAGTGAAAAACTCGAGTGACATTTTATCCAAGAACGAGAAAATAGGCAAGATGCGACAGTTCATTCTCACCACATGTCTCCTGGCTTCACTGGCAGTTCGACAAACTTCGGCTGAGGTACGTAGGGTTTCTCTCTCTCTCCCTCTCTTTTAAAACGTTTAGCTCATTTGTTAGCTGACTCCGCTTCTTTTGTTTCTAACTGCATGGTTTGTGACTTTAAACCAAGACAACACAAGGTAGGAAATACTACCAGTTGGTCCGTTGCACCCGGCAAGCATATTTTGTTCGGAGTAAAGTAGTACCTAGTTTCAAGCTCACATTGCGCAGTGGCAGTTTTCTTTGTCGTTAATTCCAAACGATCTTCGTCATATCGCGGACCGGTCTATTCTACTCTCCAAGCAGAGGTTGGGCTTGGTGTTTTTAGGCGTTGAATCGGGCTTTCTATTCCGTGCTGTTTTCTCTAGAAGACACGCACCCCAAAAACAGCATAAAATAGAAAGCCCGATAAAAATGCTTGGAGACAAGGCCTTTATCATGTCCAAGCGTTTCCTAATATTTCAAGCACGGACAGGAAGAAAAACGAAATAAAGCAACATTTCACTACAAATGTACGACAGGATGCAGATACATGATAATCAAATTATCGAAGAAAAAAAAAGTGCACCACTTCTGGTTCGAACCCGAGTCAAATATGCCAAACACTCTCCCTTAAAATCTTAATCAAAGCCACGCAACACCGCGGGTATATAACATTGCTTGCTAATACACGTGTCATAATCAGTGTTAAATGGGGCATTTTGATTTAACAGGATAATATGCCACTTTGAGTTCCTTTATGATAGGGCCTTCCCACTGAAACCGAATTAGCAGGAATCAAGCAGAACCAGCCGGAATGGAGTATTTGCAAAATTCGTGCCACATTCGGGGTCATTCCGAGTGTGAACTCCAAATGGACCTTATATCTCCTTCACGCGAGAAGGAATATGCCAAAATGCCATCAGGATGATTCTTTCGTAGTGTATTTTAGAAATTATCACTGCATTTCAGATATCCTTTTGGTCACATTCTGGATTCGAAGTGGCTCGCCGTTTCGGTTCTCCATCGAATGAAATAATGATTCGAATAATGTTGTAATGCCGGAGAATGCGGTAATACTGCAGTTAGAATAGTTGAAAGACACTTAGAATCCACTACGAATGCCATTCGATATTTACCCACTTCGAATACACCTCGACAGTTTTGAACATGTTCAAAACTTTTGGGTCAGCCAAACGAATTGGCACAAATAGTGAAAGTTCCTGGAACCTACTACGAATTGACAGGAATCGCCAGGAATAAAAAAAGAATTTAAAGAGTTTTCATTCTGACGGCATTCCGGATCATTCTTGCTCTCGTGTGAAGGGGACTTAAAGGCGCCCAGAGCAGTTTTTAGTGCATTAAAATTGGGGATATTCTGGATGAGACAATCGGTACGGTATTGACATTTACCATTCTAGCACATTTGTGTCATTATTTCGTACTTTCAGCGTTTAAAAGGACGCACAAACATGCCGCAAACGGACCCCTTTGATTTATTATATCCTACAATAAATCAGCACAGGATCGAGCCACTAACGGTTTCCCGTCGGTACTTTTCGGAGATTTTCGAACGCATTAGTCCATGGGCCAGAGGAAAAATCGGTACCTCCGAGGTGGCAAATTCTCCTTGTTATTTTTGAATAGTAGAAGGCCTGTGGCATATATTTTGACGTGATAGCCATTCTGGTATGGTAGCTTTCTACCGGCTATCACCCTTCAAACCTATCACCACCTAAATGATCTGGAAATTTCATGTCTTCAACAAGGGGGAGGGGTAAAAAATTAAACATCAATATTTTTCCACGAAAACTCACAGGCTGGCAGAACCTGCTAAGAGGATCATAAAAATATCAATTGATCTTTGATATTGTGATTCAACACGAAATTATGACTGCCTAAAATCATAATTTTTGGTGATTTTCTGGTGAAAAATATATACTTTACTTTCCAATATCGTTCATTTAGTCACATTACCTATGGGGCCTTGCCTGATGAGTTAGACTTACCGTACGTATCCTTGTCTGCATATTAGGCTTTAAATGATCGAAATCCATCAATGAAATCCGGAGATATGAATGTGTGAAGAATGACACATCTGCCAGCTTATAGTGACAATATCGTTGCTAAGGCCGTTGCTAAGGCTGTTGTTAAGGAGGTTTCAGATCGTACTCCACAACAAAACTGATGCAAATAACTTACTTTTCTGTATTATTTTACTCTGATTACATCAGTAGAAGTACAAGGAATCGTGTTAAACATGTTTAACATGTAACAGATGCAGAAATGTGTTTTTTTACGTCATTTCTTGCAAAATCGTTAGCAAAACTGTTGCTAAGGCCGTTGCTAAGGGTGTACTCAGTCATGTTTCAAGCCAAAACAGCAGAGAGTCACGTTCTCTGACGCGTGATTTTGCTCCTGTCTTCTTGTAAGTCATACTTAAATGTGAAAAATATCATAATTGATTGGAAATGTTAATTTGGGCTCTACATGGGGGTTATAAGGATACCTGAAAATGAATTACCTTGATTTCACACATTTTTTTACAAATCTTTTGCTCTTTTTCGTCATTTAGTAGATACCTTACTAAAATTCACAGCGTATATCTAGTATGTCGTACACAATGAAAAAAAGCTCTGCATGGGGGTCACCAGGGCACCACATGTGTGACACCGTTTAAAGGGGCATTCCACTCCAAAAGGGGGTGGTGTTTTCCAATAGATAATGTGTCAATGAATAGTATAATCAGCCGAATTTTGTGGAATTCACCTTGGGATGAATTGCGCGATATGTGTTTTGGAAAACAATATGACACTCAGTAAACCCATGCAGACCCTACACATGAATTCCCTATACGCATAGACACTTTGTTTATCGTGCATATTTTGGAATAAATGAGGTTCGCTAAGCACACCGAGCTTATGCAATGCAAATTGCTCATAAGATAGCAAAGAACACATAACAAGGCGAGATTTCTTAGCAATCCTGAAATTAGTTTTGTAACCTCACCTAAAAGTTTTGCATTGTATTCAGCCATAGGATTAATTCAAAAAGAGGGTACTTGGGGAGTTTGGTAGAAGACTGAATGCTTTTGAGGCACGTGAAGCAACTGGGTACTTTATCATATAATGTGAAGACGTATGCATTTATTACTTCCTAAAATTAATATCTATCGGAAAATAACACTCCCGTGTGAAGTGGAATGCCCCTTTAACACACAGGATACGTAGATGCAGGACTATCATGCATATTGAAAATTTATCTAGAAACAAGACCACAAAAAAAGGTCAAGAACAAGGCTACTCTGGGATGAACACAAGTATATTGTACTTTTCTTGATCAAGTTCTTTGACACATAATTTTGCTACTCTTATCTTGATAGAATTGTGACAGTCTTTTTTCACTTTAATTTGTACATATGAGCACCTTCAAAAATATGATTGTATGAGAAACCAGGCATACTATGCTGAGGTCGGAAGATCGAAGTCGGCCAAATTGAGTAATCCTTTGTGATAGGTATGTGGAACTATGAACAGCCATATGATAAACCCTCGAGTGTTTCCGTTATTGAGGCCTGGGCCGCCCTAAGAGGCCCTTAAAAATCAAACAATTTATTGCCGAAAATTACTGAAATTACGATGGCTATCCTCATAGATCTAAATTAATATAATAAATGAAGATGTGAAGAAGTTTTGTATTTCCATATAGGAAACTTTCTTTTACAGTCCAACAGGTGAGGATAAAGAGGATTTGATTGGATTTGAGAGGATGTAATAGGGGGTTACCTGATTGACTAAAAGCAGAGTTTTAATCTCTCATTTAGTAATTTCTAAGGCGTAATACCTCCCATGCTTCCTCTTTATATTGAAGGTAATGCACCTGGTGTATGTATTATTGTTGATGGAAAAAGGAAAATCTACTTAATGAAGAAATATTACTTGTTGTCTTATTGGGCCACACAGAAGACGAGCCAGATCAGGGTATTGGCGGCTTTTGGGGGGGTTTGGGACCATGATAAATTGGGTACTGAGAGGAGGTAAGTTATGGAGACTTTTGGTATAGCTGTGAAAACCACACATAAACCATCGTGTAAACTTGGTCACAATAATGAGAAGGGCTCTGTATGGACATATAAGATACAGATCTTTTATTTCACAACCCTTGTTTTATTTTCACCCCGTTTCGTTGATCGTCTGTCACAATTCCTCAGGGCAATTCTGACTGGTGCACTGTACTGCAGCTATAGTCGTTGCTACTTACAGATGCAAATACATCATTGGAAATCAAGCAAGGACTGTGAAATACAGTAGAAGCCACTTAATTGCACACCCCATTCACCGTGTGGTGCAATGATATGCGAAGTTATCCAGCTGGACCGCATCAGTTCGGGATTTTGGGATTCAATGCAATTAACAGAAGTGTGCGGTAATACATTGTACGATTAACTGGCTTCTACTGTAGCCTTTATAAAAGTACAAAAGATGTTTATTATCTACGTACAAGATGTTTGAGAAGAAGGGCATTGTCACAAAGGAACACAAGCGTCGACTATATTTACCGATAGTTTTGAATAGTTCTAGTTAATTGCACGGAATCCCCAAATCCCAAACCTTTAAATTTGCAGTCCGGCTGGATAACTTCGCATTATTGCACCATGCGAATAATTGCACATTAATATGCTGGCAAATGGGATGTGCAATTAAGCGGCTTCTGCTGTATCAAGAAATAAATGCAAAAGCTCATGCAAGTAGGTGGGGGGAAAGCAGTGTTCCAACTGCTGCAAAATTGATAGTATCAATGAAGACTCACATAAGACAGTATGTTATGAAAAACATGGAGTCTAAACCATTGAAGGCATACAGTCATATGGAGGCATAAGGGCTGTAGAATAGCACAACAGACAAAACAAGCAGGTAAATGACCTGCAAGACAAAAATAGGAAGATGCCAAATCATGGAACAATTTCTTGTTTTAACACGATGAAGACATGCGAGACTAAAAAGCCTTTGGTGTTATGGTCAGAGAAGTGGTGACCTTTACCACAGTGCCACAAACTAATGACCTTCCAACATTAGGACAATCGCAACACCGGTCGGTAACACACAAGTCACATCACCTCCTTTCTGACAGGAGACATGCCCATTTTCTTACATTGTATGAAATATCTAATGTTTGTCTGACCAGTATCTCAGACATGCCCAACGTTGAACCAGAGGAAGTCCGACGACTTGTGACTTCCACACTTGATTCAAAATGTCAGTTCATTCCGACCAAGGACGTTATGTTCTTGCATGGCAGGCACTGTGAAATATGTATACACCAACATATTGACTACAGTCATCTTGTTGTAATGTTTGAAGACTTCAATTTTTGCGAACTGGCAAAAACCTAAGGCCTCAAATCGTCAAAGCTATTAAAGGCAACTAAAACGTATATCAGACCATTTTCATATGCCCGTTACACACTCGTTCTCATTGAAATGTCGAATATGGCATTTTTTGGTCGAAAAATAAATCGTCTTTATTTTCAGTGAAAACTACGTGGTTGTTTAGGAAAATTCCTCCTTTAACCATAGCCAAAAATGGCAACTTGTTATTTTCGGCCCCATTGGTAATGCATTACAGGGCATGTAACAAACGTTACCGGTAACGTTTGTTACAACAGTAGACTATACCCTGTTTTCTTCGAAAGGACTCACCTTATTGACTACATCATTTAGGTATTAGTAGACGTCCCTCAGAGGAACATTTAAAAAGTGGGCAGCTTTTTTACACCAGGTCAAAAAGAAAGCTTAGACAGCATCGAAAAATGGTAACGTTTGTTACAGTCATTTCTGTACAACATTTTGTTAAGCAAGGTGGGATACAAATGACAGTCAACAACCATTTCTTGTTTCTTTAGAAAGCCAGAAAAACTGTACAGCGTCACAAAAACGATCATTTCTAGTCTTATACGTGGATGATATAACCGTGGCAACCATCGTACTCGTGGTGGTGACGTTTGTTACAGAATCTGGCGACAGGCATGAACCACCTCACACAGCCTCCAAGATCAGTGGCAGTAGCCATATGACGTGATCGGTCAGAGGGCCTGGACAGCTAGTTTCACCTACCGAACTATCATTCTGGGAACTGAATTGTTACATTTTTGGCTACTATTTGAATTCTTCGTTTCTTCTCAGGCGACAGCCATATTTTAGGGGGTGAAATCCCACCAGTGGCTATAATAATCTTCTAAGCCATCAACCAATACGAATGTTGTTGTGCATCTTTTGTAAAACATTACAGGGGCTGTGGAAAAATGAAGGAACCAGTGATGTTGTCTATAATTTGCTCCATATCAAGGCGTAAAGTCAGGCGACAGCATTTCGACATTTAAATGAGAACGAGCCTACAGGCTCAATGACAAAGAAAATTCCCTTAGGCATTGGAGACCACCCTAGTTCTAGGCACATGCACATGTGGAAACTTGTAAGTTGTAGGTTGTAAGTTTTGTAATCTTTACAACAGTGTAGAAAAAGGCATCAGTAGTTTTGTATCCAGTGTGTCAAGTTTTACAAGCCTGCCAGAATCTTCAGTTTAATAGCTACGTTTTACACCAGATATTACACTGCTCCATTCTAACGGGTCTCCATACATGAAAATTTTGTTATAGACTTTGTTTTTGGTTTGCCCTTATGTTAACAAATGAATGGTCAAGCATAATAACACACCATTAGACTAGTAAGTGTGTTGCAGTTTGTCCAACGCAGCAAACCTGCACTGTACCTGATATATAGTCAATGAGGTTATATAGACATGTCTAGATATGCCTATATATGTCGATATAACCTCCTTTATAATGTATACCATCAGTGATCAAGAAAAGTACAATATACTTGTATTTATCCCAGAGTAGCCTTGTTCTTGACCTTATGTTATGATCTTGTTTCTAGATAAATTTTTAATATGCATGACGCAGTCCTGCATCCACATATCCTGTGTCACATATGTGGTGCCCCGGTAACCCCCATGCAGAGCCTTTTTCATTGTGTACGACATACTAGATATACGCTGTGAATTTTAGTAAGGTATCTACTAAATGACGAAAAAGAGCAAAAGATTTGTAAAAAAAATGTGTGAAGTCAAGGTAATTCATTTTCAGGTATCCTTATAACCCCCATGTAGAGCCCAAATTAACATTTCCAATCAATTATGATATTTTTCACATTTAAGTATGACTTACAACATGACAGGAGCAAAATCACGCGTCAGAGAACGTGACTCTCTGCTGTTTTGGCTTGAAACATGACTGAGCACACCCTTAGCAACGGCCTTAGCAACAGTTTTGCTAACGATTTTGCAAGAAATGACGTAAAAAAACACATTTCTGCATCTGTTACATGTTAAACATACCGTGGCCGATATCAACAATGTCCAACACACTTACTTTTCTGCTCAAGACACTTACTCTTCTGCTCAACACACTTACTTTTCTGCTCAACACACTTACTTTTCTGCTCAACACACTTACTTTTCTGCTCAACACACTTACTTTTCTGCTCAACACACTTACTTTTTTCTGCGTGAGACACTTACTTTTTTCTGCGCGAGCCACTTACTCTTCTGCGCGAGCCACTTACTCTTCTGCGCTGCACTTACTCTTCTGCGCTGCACTTACTTACTTTTCCTGTGGTGCGCACCCCTCCCTTTATCAATGGATTGTCCCTGAATCAGGCCAAAGGTCACAAAGACCGCATAAAATGTAGTATTGACCGCATGTCAATCCTAAATTATCCTCCTTCGGATGACCCTATGAAATGACCCTTACCCTAGCGCGTTTTTGTGGATTCAATTTAATTCTTCTTTTTGGTCTTTAGTATAGCATTTTGACAATGCAGATCGATAACGACAAGTCTCGATTTGATCATCACAACATCGCGTTTTGTTGCCATCACAACGTATTGTCAACTTTGAAAACAAATTCTGCGCGCGTTTCCGGCGCGCAGCTTTAAACTTTTATTTACCAGGGTTTACCTAAACCAGGCAGAGGCTCTTAACTCCTCTGTAGATAGGAGTAAGAAGGCAGGTAGGCCTTGGTAGCTCCTCTGTCCAGAATTCGGCGTCTGTTTAGTAATAAATAGCCAAGTTGCCGCACGTAATGTTTTGGTGGGAGCACTGAATTTTACTACCCGGATCCGGACTAACTTTGGACGGAGTGGACAGATCAAGACAAGGTCAGTAAATATTAGCAAATCAGATGTGTGGAAGTTGGATAAGTTGTGTGTTGTCAAGAAAAATGACAGATCCTACCCGTGACCCCTGGGCTAATTATGCATGTTTGGGGTGAAACTCAGTGTGTTTACTTTGCAACAGAAACTTTTATATAATACTTTGAGACTTTGAGACAAACAAACATATTGGGTTTGACTTCTTTTTTGATGACAGTCGAAGACAAAAGATCACACCTTTTATATTATGTGTGGGTTTTGTGATTAAATGCAGTATAAACTTTTCTTATCAATTCTTAATCTGATGATGATCTTCCTATTAACATTATACAAAGATTAAGATCCTGGATAGGGTGAATTGTCATTGTTTGGTCCTTGATCCGTTTTATCTGGACCCATCAAGCCAACCAGTAGAAAGGGGTTAAAAGGAGTTCACCTGACTTGGCAGTTTTTATGCAGATGTAGGAGGTGAGAATGAAATTCACACAAAGGTTCTAGAAGAGTAATGATGGGTGAAAGGGGTGTCACAGGTACATGTGAAACACTCTCTTTCTACTCAATATGCATGACATTGTGTGGATATTCAGATCAAATCCTTTTTAACCTCCTTGTTCAGATGTTGAAACATGTTATAAGTTTACCGAGGTTATAACAGAGTTTTAAAAAAGGTTGTTGTCAGTATAATATCTTTCCCTGGTAAATTGCTTTGTGCTGACTGACTTTGACCTAAAAGTGAATGGCCCACACAATGAGAGCATCTTTGTTTATGACCCCATTCACACTAACAAAAACTATTCGAATAAAACATGTTATCCGAATAAAACTACCCGATCCGAATAAAACTTAGCAGTATGAACGCTCCCAAATCACTTGGATTTCATCGATTCGAATCCCTCGCGATCCACCTCGGGGAGGTAGATAGAACTCCGGGAAGTGGATAAAACTGCGCCGCGGGGAGTCTCGATTCGTGCGATTCGGCAGTGTGAACGCGCAAGTGGATAGGATTGACTTTAAGTGGATAGGATGCAACTTATCAAAGGTGAGTTTGCTCAATTAGAAGTTTTTCTGCCAGTCCGAGTCTGAAAATGTTCAAAGCACAATGTTGTTCCACCAATCAAGGCTTCGCTCCCGCTCTCAGATCGTTCTGTCTGTCGCTTTGGTGGCGTACATCTGAGCTGTACTACAGCTGTCCCAATATGCAGAAGATTTTGTCGGTGAAACCTTCTCGAGATCAAAGATCGTCGATTGCGTTCCCTTCTACGACTTCAGAACGTTCTCCAGAGGAACAACAGCATCAAAAGTTGGTGGATTCCCGCCATTTTGAGCTGTAAGAAATGACGCTACCCTTTGACCTCAACATAATGTTTCATTCGGATAAGACTGAGGGCGCACAAATCGGATTGCCGAAGACGAGTGTGAACGCAATTTTGGATTGGATAGAATTTTTTTTATTCGGATAAATGTTTTATCCGAATCGTTTTTCTGAGTGTGAATGGGGTCTATGACCCTAGATCGGGGCAGACAGTGCCAGACACTGATGTGTATTCAACACTATTCAGGCAAGATTCAGGTTAGAAACAGCTGGGAGCAACCTCCTTGCTGGGAGCAAGGAGGTTGAAAGAATGGAAAACCGACTATTTTTACCAGATTTATACCAAAAGCTACAGATTGTTTAATGAAGTCATAATGCATTTGGGCCAACTTCACACATCATGGTTAAGGGTGACTTTCCACTGTGTTGTTGTGTTGTTTGTCTCAAAGTCTCAAAGTATTATATAAAAGTTTCTGTTGCAAAGTAAACACACCGAGATTCACCCCAAATATGCATAATTAGCCCGGGGGGGGGGGGTGGCACGGGTAGGATCTGTCATTTTTCTTGACAACACACAACTTATCCAACTTCCACACATCTGATTTGCTAATATTTACTAACCTTGTCTTGATCTGTCCACTCTGTCCAAAGTTAGTCCGGATCCGGGTAGTAAAATTCAGTGCTCCCACCAAAACATTACGTGCGGCAACTTGGCTATTTATTACTAAACAGACGCCGAATTCTGGACAGAGGAGCTACCAAGGCCTACCTGCCTTCTTACTCCTATCTACAGAGGAGTCAAGAGCCTCTGCCTGGTTTAGGTAAACCCTGGTAAATAAAAGTTTAAAGCTGCGCGCCAGAAACGCGCGCAGAATTTGTTTTCAAAGTTGACAATACGTTGTGATGGCAACAAAACGCGATGTTGTGATGATCAAATCGAGACTTGGCGTTATCGATCTGCATTGTCAAAATGCTATACTAAAGACCAAAAAGAATTAAATTGAATCCACAAAAACGCGCTAGGGTAAGGGTCATTTCATAGGGTCATCCGAAGGAGGATAATTTAGGATTGACATGCGGTCAATACTACATTTTATGCGGTCTTTGTGACCTTTGGCCTGATTCAGGGACCATCCATTGATAAAGGGAGGGGTGCGCACCACAGGAAAAGTAAGTAAGTGCAGCGCAAAAGAGTAAGTGCAGCGCAGAAGAGTAAGTGGCTCGCGCAGAAGAGTAAGTGGCTCGCGCAGAAAAAAGTGAGTGTCTCACGCAGAAAAAAGTAAGTGTGTTGAGCAGAAAAGTAAGTGTGTTGAGCAGAAAAGTAAGTGTGTTGAGCAGAAAAGTAAGTGTCTTGAGCAGAAAAGTAAGTGTCTTGAGCAGAAAAGTAAGTGTGTTGAGCAGAAGAGTAAGTGTCTTGAGCAGAAAAGTAAGTGTGTTGCACATTGTTGATATCGGCCACGGTATAAACATTTTAACATGATTCCTTGTACTTCTACTGATGTAATCACAGTAAAATAATACAGAAAAGTACGTTCTTTGCATCAGTTTTGTTGTGGAGTACGATCTGAAACCTCCTTAACAACAGCCTTTAGCAACAGCCTTAGCAACGATATTGTCACTATAAGCTGGCAGATGTGTCATTCTTCACACATTCATATCTCCGGATTTTATTGATGGATTTCGATCATTTAAAGCCTAATATGCAGACAAGGATACGTACGGTAAGTCTAACTCTTCAGGCAAGGCCCCATAGGTAATGTGAATAAATGAACGATATTGCAAAGTAAAGTATATATTTTTCACCAGAAAATCACCAAAAAATATGATTTTAGGCAGTCATAATTTCGTGTTGAATCACAATATCAAAAATCAATTGATATTTTTATGATCCTCTTAGCAGGTTCTACCAGCCTGTGAGTTTTCGTGGAAAAATATTGATGTTTAATTTTTTGCCCATCCCCCTTATTGAAGACACGAAATTTCCAGATCATTTAGGTGGTAATAGGTTTGAAGGGTGATAGCCGGTAGAAAGCTACCATACCAGAATGGCTATCACGTCAAAATATATGCCACAGGCCTTCTACTATTCAAAAATAACAAGGAGAATTTGCCACCCCGGAGGGTACCGATATATGAAATTTGGGGTGCTGGCCCATGGACTACATGAGGTCATCGAGCGAATTGAATCTGATTCGCCCGTTCGCAAATCGAAACTTTATTCGAACAAGTGACGACATCTCCGGAAGCGTTCGGGATTCATTTGTCATGTTCGCGTGCGTTCCGAAAATTTGAAATAATGGCACGTGCAGCGCTCAGATTTTCAATAAGTTTTCACCACCCAGCGATGTCTAATCTTTGCTCAATAAATGTCGATATGCAATGAGATAGTGTTATTTAACCTTACTGTGTGTAAAAATGTCTTGACTCAAAAACTGCTCTGGGCGCCTTTAAGATAAGCACCCCGGGGAGGTGTCATGCAGAAAGAGACAGATTTCCGGTCCCCAGCGTGGTTGGTTATCCAAGGTTGGCGGGAAGAAAGGCCTTGGCTGGTGAACCGAGTAAAAGATAGATAAAAATATCCCTTAAATACATACAATCATACACAAACACGCGCGAACACACACGCGCGCGCACACACACATACACACACGCGCGCGCGCACACAGACTAACACAAACACACACACACACACACAAATGTTATTGCCATAATTATCTATCGTAAGACTTTTTGGGTTTTTATAATTAGGCCATGTTGATTTGATTATATTGATGACATCCGCGCTCGCACCAATTTTCGGCCGTTTCCAAAAAAAAAAAAAACGTTTTCGACCACTTGTGTAAAGCAGCTGTAAAATGAGCACAAATATTCCGTAGATTGACAAAAAGTATCAGAAAACAGATAACTAATCATAGTCTAATCAGGTCCGGATCTGAACCTTGACCTGATTGTCTGTGGAAACTTGAGAACTGGCAATACTCAAAACAATGGTAATTGGTCAGTTTTGCTACAAAGGAATCTGTGTAGTGGATTATTGGACTCCCACTGGCATTTAAAAATCCCATCTCCATGTAATCAAGGCTAACTGTCTCTGTACCTTTGACTGTAGAAACTTGGTACAATTGACTATAAAGTATAAACTCTACTTGACCTCCTCTTGTTGTCTTCTTGGCCCCCGGTAAAAATTAGACCCCAAATGCCTGCCGACATAGCATAGTGTGTCCATTTTGTAATTGGCGAAACCTGCTCCTCTGATTTTTTTCCAGGTCTGTTATTTTCGGATTGGTCCAAGAAGAAAAAAAATGTCTTGCACCCGTATAATGTACTGGTCCCTACACCTAATTGTTGGTATACCATACTATGTGTGTCCTATGTTCAACCTTCCTGGCCACTTTGATTTCACACTGGAGGCAACTTTTTTTTTTGGCCAAACTTTTTTTTTATTCGCTCGCTGGCATCAGTTTTGGAGTTCCCAGAGGATGTCATCCATATAATCAAATCAACATGGCCTTAGTTAACAAATATTAATTGAACGATACTGACTGTCCATCACATTAGCAATTCAACCAAAGCTATAGTTAGCGATCTGGCCAATTGGAGCTTTACCAAATGTCCGGTAAATATTTCTATGTTTTGACGAAGAAGGGTGGAACTATAGGATCAGTCTACCTTTTGCCTTCCAGGTAAACAGGAGCCCTCCAGTGAGCAATGCCGCCTTCTACCCGTACGGGCCCGGTACTGCAGACATTCTGGACTCTCCCGCGGATGACAGCTCTTCGGGAGAACAGAGTCTCAGTATTGCATTTCCATTCTTCGAAGAAACCTACAATTCTCTTTGGGTAAGTGTACCGTGCCTTGCAAAAATAGAAGCATATGACTGGGCGTCTCATAAAATTCTAGTATATTTGTTTGCTTGTGTGTGTGTGCTGCTGCTTTTATTCGTTGGTTTGTTCGGCGGTGTGGGTGGCATAGCACAGTGGGACTGCGTAGCACAGTGGTATTGTGTTCGCCTCGTGACCGAGAGGTTGCGGGTTTGAATCCAGCTGCGTTACCGATCTTATGCCGTGGGTTCGAACATACCGCCGGTGATGTGTGTACTGTACACCTTTCTCTCGCGGCGGCCATGATACATCGAAAACGAGGTCAATGAGGCAAACAGAGCAAATGTATTTCCAAAGTCAGCTGCATTTACCTTTCCCCCATGCCACACAAATTTTGAAAATATAAGATAAAACTAGAGTTCCTCGAACACATATCTTCGCCAAATAAACAATTTCTATGGAAGATAGTTCTTTTTGAATGATTAATGTGTATAAGTCCATATGTTATCTAGTCACATCATGTAGTGGTTGGTTGGATTATGAACATTGTGAGTAGATTAGTCTATTCTGTCGGTGTACATAATGCAGCAAATGTTTTGGCGATGTGAATGAATGTCTTTGCATAATCAGAACAATTTGTACAGGTATGAGGTTACTGTTCTATTTTGTGTTGTCATAATTACTTTCGGAGAGCTGGTTATGTTTTGGGTAGCGTTTGTATGTATGTATGTATGTATGTATGTATGTATGTAGAAACCAGCAAATTGAAGACCGGCTGAATGGATTGAAGTGATATTTGGTATGTGGGTAGGTCTTGGAAACCTGGAAACCACAGGAAGTCACGCCGATAATTGCATTCGTCACTCACCAAACCCCGGCCACTGTAACAGTTGTTCCTTCCAATTTACGGAACTTTTTAACTCACCAAGGGTCATCTAAGGGCCATATGTAAGGATTGCTACGACCCCCGCCTTGGTGAACGTTTGTTTCAATCTCATGAAAATAGAAAGTAAAGTTTTGCAGTCGCGAGTTAAGTCAGAGGTATTTTTACAGAGTCCAAGGTTATGATTTCTGCGACTGTCCGATGACAGCCGCCTGTCACCTTTGGCGATTTGTATTTCTCGCAATGATGTCAGTTCTTTCTAGCCGACCTTTCCCTTACAACATGACATCTCTGTTAAGAGTTGAGGAATGCGTGGATAATTGACGGTGACCCTTTTGACCTAAGTGCTGTTCTTCAACATGTTGGGTTTGTCTTGTCCCAGCACTTGGTCACTTGTTGTTTTAACCTAGTTCACAGATGTAAGTACTATGTGTTACAAGCCGTCATTGTTCAATTATGTTATATTACTGACTTTACATAGTACTTATTCGTTTGTTTAGACCCATGTAGTGTTACTGGCACATGGAACACCAAGTTTCCTTGCAGTCCATCATAAGAAAATACACCTGAAGTGTCTCGTAGATATTAGCTCTACATCTTTATATCAAGTGATATTCGTCAAGTTCCCTCTACTACATTTTTACCGTTCCCATGATATAGTGTTGCTTTTATTGTTGATCTGTATATAGATATAAGCAACACTTGTATATAGATATGTTATATTTCAACTGCTATGAATCCTTTGCTGTGTGCCGTCGTATTGACATCAATTCAGCAAGCTATTTAATTGCTTAATTTTATAGATACGTGTTGGACACGGTCAGGCTTTGTATTCTGCTAACATGAACCATGACCATTTATAGGCATTTTTCAGCCAGTAGTCTCTACCAGACTCCATCCTGGCGGAATAGTACACGGATGACCTAGTAACATCCCTGGTCAATCAGAATTTCATGCTTCCAAGACAACGTCTGTTTATCAGGGATCCCCTGCTTCCACTGGCTCCTTTGACCTACTTCTTCTCTATTTTTAGACATCTATGGGTCGATTCAAGTCCTTTCAGGTGACTCCGTCACAAGTATTTTTCAACCGTTATAGAAGTTTCCCTAAGTAATTAGATTAAATACAGAGTGATTTATATAATTTGCATCTCATTATGTTGATAATCATCCAAAGTACCTACCTACCAAAAACAAAAAATATCCATCAATCCCCTCAGGAGTTATCCATCTAAAAAGTTACGAAATATAACACCCACTGCAATTCCAAACAAGCTGCTAGGGGGCCCAAAATTAGACCATTGACTCCTAGTACCAACAGCTATCCACCAGTAAAAAATCACGAACCTGGCACTTCTGGAAAATTTAGGCGCAAACTTTGATGCTCACTTGCAGTACCAAAACAATTTGCCAGGAGGCCCATTATCGAACTTGACCTTCCTTTCTGTGTCCCCTACCTATCAACCAAATATCATTAACATCCATCAAGAACATCTCGAGTTATCTTGCTTACAGACAAACGCACTTACATACAAAGCCAGCTACAGCACCATAGGTAAAAGGTAGCTAAACCATTCTCGCACATGGCAATCCTTTCCACAGCCGCTACAGACCTGCCAAATATCGTGGAAATCGCCCAGCTACATTTTGACTTATGCCTCCCGAAAAAACACCAAAAAAAATACTAAGCTCGCTAATGTACCATAGGAAAACGCCAGGTAACCCATTTTCGAACTAGGCATGCCTTTAAACAACCGCTACACACCTGCAAAAAATAAAAAAGTTCCATCCACAATTTCTCGAGTTATATCCTGTTGACCTACATACAGACCCAAGTCGGCAAAAACATAAGCTTCTTGGCGAAGCTAATAAGAACATTATAACTAGTTCTATGCAGCAATGTAGCAATTTAGAGTAGCGTTTACTGATCCCATTAACCCCATCCAAACTGATTGGAGGAGGAGGTGGGGCGCTAAAAGTGCCTGTGGCAACTTTAACGTCATATGACTCCCAACTGGCTTGTGCTAGGACAACAAAACTTGGTGGCTTTCCTAGAATTTTGTCGGCAAATTAACAAATAAATAAGTTTATACCTTTTTATACATCAATCCCTCGAAGTGTTGTTTCCGTTTGAAAAATTATGAAGAGGGCGAATGACCCCCCCCCCCCCAGCAGCAAAAGGACAAGAACAGACTCCTTTTGTCATGAGCAATATTGCGCATACTAGTATTCAATCATGTAACAAAAGTTTCACAAAACATGCTTATCCTCACAGTAATTAAATAAATGAATAAAGCTGCAAAAACTATGCTTTTTTGCCGACGCCTGAGGGGCGAGCCTAATGGTATAGTATTGTGTGCTTGACAAAAGGCAAGTTAATTGGGGGAAGGGGCGTCCTGTGCTTACTGGAAATGTTGCAGTTCAATTTCTTGCTTTTTTTTTATACCCAGGTGAATACCAATGGAGACATTTCCTTTGGTGGGTCGGTAACAGGCTTCACACCAATTCCGTTTCCGGTGGAAGATAACAAACTCATAGCCGGTTACTTCACCGACATCAAAACAAGCTATGACGGCCGTTCTGGCTACATTTACCATCGGGAAACAACTGATGCCACTGTGTTATCCAGAGCAACTACGGACATCCAGACAGCCTTTCCCGCCGAACACGGCAGCTTCGTGGCGATCTGGGCCTACATCGCAACCTGGCACGAAGTAGCATTCTTCGGGTCGAGTGGAGCTTCTCGTAATCTTGTAAGTTCGAAACGATTTTGGAAGAGCGACTTTTGCCCAAGAGAAAAACAAGTATGTTTCCTGTTACCCGATTAACCACAGCAATAAACTGGCGTTCCCAAACTTAAAACCAGCCGACGGAGGCCATGTATATATACGGATACATGTAAAAACATACCGGAGACCATAATAAATCAGTAGTATTTACCTCTTGGTTTCCCATGCGTAGTTAGAATACCTTCATATATCTTCAAGCAGATGTAAAATATTGTAAAGTATTCCGACTGACGTCTTTTACAACCATCAGTGAAGCATATATTTGGTATAGCAGACCAGTCTTTAAGTCCAGAGGCGCTAAGTACATTTATGACAGCCACATTTGTGTCAATTTTGCTTTCGAAATGTCACTTCGACAACTACAGTACAGTCATACCTTTAGCATGAAAGTTATACTGTGTTGGTAAATGACATTATGGACACTACGTCAGCCTTGTTCACGAAATGGACCGGTCTACTGGATCTCCCGGAACGTGACGTCGTAGACACGTGACTTCAGCAGAGGGTCGTAAATGGCTCGTTCTCATTTTAATGTCGAAATGCTGTCGCCTGACTTAACGCATTGATATGGAGCAAATTATAGACAACATCACTGGTTCCTTCATTTTTCCACAATCCCTGTAATGTTTTACAAAAGTGCACCGCAACATTCATATTGGTTCATGGATTTGAAGGTTATTATAGCCACGGGTGGGATTTCAACCCCTAAAAAATGGCTGTCGCCTGTGAAGAAACGAAAAATTCAAATGGTAGCCAAAAATGTAACAATTCTTTTCCCAGAATGATTGTTCGGTAGGAGAAACCAGCTGACCAGGCCCTCCGACCGATCACGTCAGATCGCTACTGTCACTGATCTTAGAGGCTGTGTGAGATGGTTTATGCCTGTCGCCAGATTCTGTAACAAACGTTACCACCACGAGTATGATGGTTGCGACGGTTATATTATCCACGTATAAGACTAGAAATGACCGTTTTGTGACGCTGTACAGTTTTTCTGGCTTTCTAAAGAAACAAGAAAGGGTTGTTGACTGTCATTTGTATCCCACCTTGCTTAACAAAATGTTGTACAGAAATGACTGTAACAAACGTTACCATTGTTCGATGCTGTCTAAGCTTTCTATTTGACCTGGTGTAAAAACCTGCCCACTTTTTCAAATGTTCCTAGGGACGTCCACTTATACCTAAATGATGTAGTTAATAAGGTGAGTCCTTTCGAAGAAAACTGGGTTAAGTCTACTGTTGTAACAAACGTTACCGGTAACGTGTGTTACCTGCCCTGTAATACATTACCGATGGGACCGAAAATAATAAGTTGCCATTTTTTGGCTATGGATAAAAGAGTAATTTTCATAAACAACCAGGTAGTTTTCACTGAAAATAAAAATGATTCATTTTTCGACCAAAAAATGCCATTTTCGACATTTCAATGAGAACGAGTGAAATGCCAGATAACCCGTGTCTACCCCCATCTCTGTTCAGCGATGGACAGTGGATGCCGGCCGATGTACCATCCCGTGAACAAGGCAGACAGAGTCTGCCTAAAATTAGGGGTATATCCCAATCAATCTTAGTGTTGGTTTGTTTTAACAAAACTGTCTATAGCGGCCAGTCAAGGGACGGGAGAAATGTGGCCATTATAGATAGGTAGCCACTATAAAGGAAATGTTGATAAATTGACCACTTGAGCATTGTGGTGGGGATTGGAGTTTTGTTTTCATAAACCAACACTAAAATTGATTGGGACATACCCCTAATTTATCCATACAGTGACAGTTACCTTAATAGTATCAGGTGTAAATGTACAATCAAGACTATCACATGATCTCATTGCTGTGACCTCATTGATTCGTTTTCTACTTCTCTACCAGCGGAACACGTTTCAACTGGTGCTGATTACAGATGGCTGTAAGTCCTTTTGTCTGTTTAACTACGACCGGATCGACTTCTTACAAGGGAGCACCAACGGCGGAGATTCGGAAACTGGCACAGGGCCAAACCCGGCACAGGTAGACCTTACCTGTTCATTCCAACCTCAAAAGTTACCAGATTGGGCCGATTTTTTCCAGTAAAAGAATGATTTTCAATTGTATTTTTCTAAGGTGGCACTCTACTGTGGCACTCTACGTCTGACCTTGTCGTTTACTAGGGTGGTTAACTTTGATTCTAGGTATGACTATTCCTCGTTTTATTTTGGTATAATTAAAGGTATAATCAGGGCATTGTCACTCGAATTTCTTCAACACTCTGTATTTTTGTTAAAAGACGTTCATAATCAACGTTTTAGTCATGGCGAATGTCGAAAAAATATATTTTCACTTCTTAGAAGGGTGCACCAACGGTAGAGATTCGGCCATTGGTTCAGAGCCGAACCCGGCACAGGTATAAAACAAGTTTCGGAGACCTCATACCTGCATGAAATATTTAGTTTTGGTAAATTTCTTGTTTTTATCTTGTCTCAGTGATTGTTCAAATGTGGCTGATTGAGCAAATATGGCAGAGAATCTATTTCAAATGATGGTCTTCTCTACCCAACCGATAGAATACATTGTACATGTGAAAGTCTGTTCCTTTGGTAGAATTCCATTTTATAATGAATTTTACCTGTAACTAACCAAGTTACACTTGTCGCACATAAGAATTGAAAGTATCATTTACCAAGGGATCATGGTATCATCACAACTATACAAACCCTAATTTGCACAGTTAGTATCTGTAAATGTTCCACCTACCATTAAGTAAAAATGTTAAACATTATTAAAAGCCCAATTATGGAAAACGTTGGCATTACAGATACAGTCAAACCTGTCTATGGCGGCCAGTCAAGGGACTGGAGAAATGTGGCCATTATAGACAGCTGACCACTATAGAGAAAATGTTGATCGATTGACCACGAGCGTTAGGGTGGGGATTGGAGGTTTCTGTCTCAAAGCTTACAATGTCTTCTTAGAAAGTAACAGGGGTCTTCTTTATAACCGTTTAAAGAAAAATAGGGGTCAACCAGCTCAAGTTGAGAAAAGCTTACTATATAAAAAAAACTGGTCTTTGACCTTAGTCTTTTTCTTTGTTCAAGCACAGGACCCAGCAATTAAAACTTGTCCTTACATAAACAAAACTATTACTAAACTGAACAAAGTTTGACCAAAATGGGCAAGATTAGACCCTACCTCTTCATTCTGATCTAAAGAGTTATCAAATTTGGCTAATGTTTTTAAGGTAAAGGATGATGTCAAAGTCCCTTCTTTATAAGGTGGCACTCTACTGTGACGCCTACAGTGTGGTTAGGGTTATTGACTTGGATTCTAAGACTTGAATTCCCAGGTTCATTTTTCCATAGGAAAGTAGTTGACACTTATTTTGATACTTGAAGTGTCTAGCTTCGTTTCCTCACAGTCATTCTTACTGTGCACTGCACTGCAGTGTCGCTGCTTACTGATGCTGTCCCATACGTTAAGTATCAGTTAACATATCAACAAAGAAGTGTATTGACGCAAGCAGCGACCTCTAGCTGCAGTGTTTGGTGAATCAGTCAGAACTTTGCCTTGAGGAAGAGGACAGTAATCAAAAAAGCTATTAATAAAACACCTGCTTGTGCAGAAATAATGTTATTATTCATCGCTTCCTTTTGCAAGGTTGGGGTCAACGGAGGCGATGGGATCCATTATACCCCTCACCCTTACTCGACTTCCACTGATCTGTACAACCTTCCAACTTGGACAGATCCGGCTGTGCCCGGGCCTCCCGGAAGGTGGTATCGTAGGGTTGACAGGAAAATAATCGGCGACACCCCACAAGGTACAGCGTCTTCGTTGGACAACATTACAGTTGCGTTATAGTGTGTGTGTGTGTGTGTGTGTGTGTGCGTGTGTGTGTGTGCGCGTGTGTGTGTGTTTATGTGTGTGTCAGTGTAAATGTGTTTGTGAGTGTGTGTTGGTTTGTATGTGTTCGTGTGTGTGCGTGTTTGTGTGCGTGTGTGTCTATCTGTGTATTATATGTGGGTGTGTGGTATTCATGAATTTGTATGTATCGTATCTATCTCTAGGGAATTGAGTTCTGTGTGAATAAACACTGATATAACGTTAACCAATACTAGCAGTTCCATATGGACTACCGTCATGACTGTCAATATAAATGCTACACTATACGTACATCTATCGTGTAAAAAATAGCCAAATATGTATTGCCATGATATTCTACAGTTTACATGTCTCTTTCCTCTTCTTGAAACAAGTGTATATGAATTCACGTCGTGAATATGTTTATAAGGAAAAGTGAAGGGTAAATTGAAATTGTTCTCTTCTCCTAAATAAAATCTTTTTATCCCCAATTTTTGTAGGTTGCCCTCCCTCATACGAATTTTACGGGGATAAATGCGTAAAGCTGCAAGAACACCCCCTTGATTATGCTGCTGCAATATCCAAATGCGAGGCAGAAGGGGCGAGGCTCTTCAATATCCGCAGCCAGGCTGACAACGAGTGGTTAACCGATCAACTTCATTTGTTTGTGAGGTAAGAGGTGCAATTCTGTTAGTCCCGTCGCCTGCAGGACAGACTAATTTTTTTAGACATAAAAGACCAATTTTGAGTCTATGAAGCAATTCTTTTTAACCAAAGTGAAACTTCTTTTTCTTTGGGAGTTTTTGGCATTTTGAGTTGGATGTTAGAGGTAATGGTCGTCGTTTTTTATCATGTTAGGTAAACTAAACGCTCTAGAACAAGACGAGTAAATAGCGAATGTACACTGTGTATTCCGTATCAACCGAGGTACCAGCCCGGCCGGAGGGTGATCCGACCCGCGGGAGGGCTGGGGCCGAGGGTGATGCAGAATACACCGTGTTGTATTTTATTTATGTCATATCGACCTGAGAAAATCCATGTTTTGATGCGAAATGCGCCAGGAGTTGAACAAACTCCCTTTCCCGGCACAATAGAACATAGCCAACGTTGAAAATCGCGGACCGACGCCCCCCCCCCAAAAAAAACAGCCCCTTCCCGAAGACTGCAAGGGAGTCTTCACTGTTTGTTTGTCCCCTTTTATGTTAAATGGGACTAGCCATGGGGCAGAAATTTGCAATAAACTATTAACGTCGACTATCATAATTCCACCGGGTGCCGTAATACTACCATCTCAAAAAAGGTTGTCTTGACCACCGAATGTTAAATATCAGAAATGTAATACAATTCAGATGTTTACGTGTTGAATACAATTTGAGAAGGCCTTTATAACAACGTTTTTTGAGGTGGCGGTACAATGGCACCTGGTGGAATTATGTGAATGTATGTTATATTCTCCATATACAATGTATACAAAATGTTTATTTTACTCATTGATCATAGTGGCAAATTGTATCAGCGTGGTTTTTGGATTGGTCTGACTGATGAAGACACCGAAGGCACATTCGTGTGGGAGGACGGCACCACTTTGTGTCCAACCAGTTACACCAACTGGGCTGGAGACGCTCTTGCATCGAACGACGGGTAAGGGATCAGACCACTCCATTGCACGATACTTTGGCCATCCAAGATGGCGCCGAACCATAATGTATCTGGATCTATATAGCCGGTAAAACCGCACTTCGGCTTGACACACCAGCTTCTCAGGCACTCGGCGTGGCAGCAACTGGTTACTACCGATTATATCCCACTGAACGACCCGTCACACCTAAATTCATGTACATCTATCTGCAAATGCTCTTTGAAACCATCGGCGAAGATGCAATATGCCTCTACTGTGCTTGGTGATAACAAATTCCACTCTACGACAGTTCTGGGAAAATATAAATTTTTGAACAAATCAATCATTAGTTGGTAAGTCTGGTACCTGAAGGTATGACTATTCCTTGGTCTTTTTTAGCAAAAGTGTATTGTCACTTTAATTTCGTCATTACCCTATATTTTTGTTAAAAACATTCATATCAACGTTTCAGTCAATTTTATTGTATTTCTGAAATGAGGATCGAAAAATGTATTTTTACAGATTCCAAATTTTCAAGATTGTCGATCAAAGATGGCGAATACTAAAGGGTACCTAAAATACATGACATTATTTTGACATTATTTTGGCGTCGGTTGCATTTAACAAAAGGAGGCTTACCAGACTGATTTATAAGACACCTTCTTTTATAACTTTCTGGTATTACGGAAATTTCCTATAGATTATATGGACGGTTTTGGCAAATAGATGGCACCACATCAATGTCGTCACGATTCCGCCATTATAGTCGTATCACGTCATGTCGTGCACGTGAATAACATTTAAAAGTCTAACACCACCTTTAAATTTGATGATCACACTCTAAGCCGTTTCGAAATCATATTGGAGGGGGGGGGGGTAACGGGCAACACCCCCACCCAAGTCCCCCAAACATGGTCTGGATATGGGATTAAGATTTATTCCCTCACTAATTGAATTTCGCAGAAACGCGCGCACATTCACACTCAAACATTCACACACAAACACGCACTAACACAGCTCGCTCACACACACACTCACACACACATAGAAACACGCACACAAAACACACACACATACGCACACACAAGCGCGCGCGCGCTCACACATGCGCGCTCACACACACACACACACACACACACAAACACACACACACACACACAAACACACACACAATTACACACAAACACTTATTCACTCACACTAACTCTTGTACAGGCACACTCACATATTCAAATGTGATGCTATTTTAACAGTCCATGAATAAGAACTTTATTCCACCAACTCTTACTTTAGATTTGCTTAATTTATTTTCCAGGACCCGTAATTGTGTCTACATCAGCAGGGGATACAATGGGAAGTGGTCCATTAAAGGCTGTGACGACAAAAAGAAGAGCATCTGCGTTACGGATGCAGAAATACCGACATGCCCTTAGCTCTCTCACCTCCATCAATATCAAAGCGTTAAGATGCAAAACGACTTGATATTGCAACTATTTGATGGGCATGAAGCCACTCTGTTATCCTAAGTCAAACCGCTACTATATCATTACCATATTATCATTCGTTAAAGTGTTTCTGACACTAATGGCATCAAAGTGTAATCTATAATTGCCTGATTATATTCAATGGTAATAGTTGTGCTCACAGACTACAGACATCTGTGCTAGATGTACACCCTTCTCATATTATTGAACATTTAAAAAAATCCAAGATCGGACCTTAAGATTTTGATTGTTGACGCTAAGTAATTGAATTAAACGTCGGGTTACACCACAGAAGCCGAGTTCAAGACTGTCAACTGATAGGAACAAAAGGTCAGATTATAAACGACAGCAAAACGCATCTCCAGCAATGTCATTTCCTTGTTGTTTACACCATATACTCCTCAAACTCAACGATTCTTGATAACTTACAATAAAACGACTATGAAGCGTATCTATATGGTGAACTGTTTTTTTTTTATTACTAAGAACAGAGATGGAATATTAGATCATTCGGTGATAGCTGGATAGCTATAGACTGCAAAAAAACTGACTGAACTCCCATGGCAACTTATTTGTCCCGATGGCATTCCGATTTTCCTTAGAGAGTTGCATGTCGGCTAGACGTTGACTTGAAATTGTTAGAAATTCTGTCAGGTTACTACATCACGGTATAGCAATGTGCGC
Organism: Branchiostoma floridae; assembly: GCF_000003815.2. Classification (NCBI taxonomy): domain Eukaryota; kingdom Metazoa; phylum Chordata; class Leptocardii; order Amphioxiformes; family Branchiostomatidae; genus Branchiostoma; species Branchiostoma floridae. Next base: position 11,006,416 of record NC_049986.1, on the reverse strand, counting down.
TATTTTCTACATTTCCATCAAACGCTACATCTTCGCATCCCGATCTTCCATACATTGTTGGTGATATGTTGGGTTAACATTATTGCGGAAACTTCTGCCGAAGCTACCATGATGGTCACCGTGGGTGCTATTTCCTACATTTCCATAGAACGTTACACGATGGAATTTAGAACTTCCGTACATGTAAGTACGTCGGCTTGCTGTTGATTCTAGAAGGCAGGAAGACCCGGCCCGGCTGCCGTGGTAGATATTGCGATTCTCCCGTTCCACGCCGGCTGATGGAAGCCTCAAATCTACAGCGATGCCGTAGTATGGTAACGGCGCGTCATCAACGCTCTCTGGGATATAGCAGTATGTCGATTCGATGGAGGGCAGGGCAGAGTCATTTGGGATCTCGCAGTTGTTGGGTTTGATTGAATCCAGATCAATAGGCAGAGATCTACAAGATACAAGTTTGCTCTGCGACACGCCGTTGTGTGTGTGAGAAATGGCGGGGAGAGAAGAAGACCTTGCCCGCCCACAAGCAGGCAGTGCTTTGCGGTCTTGAACTGCCTGCTTCTTCGAGAGAAACGATCGCTTCAGTATCGCAGCGCCGAGGATCATAACTAGACATGATAACAGAGCGATCAGAACGACAGCAGCGATGTACATGTGTATGGGGATGAGGGGTTGTGTGTTGTCGTCTTTGCCAGACCTAATGAATATGAGTGTACTGTCCTGTGGTGTAGGTATCGGTGACAAAGTCGTCTGGTGTTGTGACATCAACACTACCCGGGTCTGGTTCTTCAGTACTGGTGTCCGATGGGATGCTGGGCAGTTGCTACTATCTAAACATGTTTTATTGTATTTCATTTGGTTTTGGGTTACGTTGACCACAAGTCGACTGCTGTTGATTTCGTTGAGTATGTAGCAAGTTATATTTTCATCGTTTTGGGAGGAAATGTTATTCAAGTACTTTCTTTCAGCAGCTGAGCTATTTGTGGTTGTATTCTGTGTCGTGCGATCAGATGTTACGACAAGAGCTCTCATTGTTGCGTTGTTTTCCCATGATATAGCCAAGCGTAGACGTAACCCACCCCGTAAAGCCACCACCAGGCCACCGTTATGTCCCCACCCCTGTCTACACCTAGCATTGTCATCGCTTGGAACGTTTTGATCGGAAGATCCAGTCTTCATCAGGACAGTAAAACGTGACGTCGTGTTGATCTTTGACATGTGTATGGCTCGCAAGCCGCATGGGGTTGTAGCATGCCTCGGGTCACTTGCATTTGATAACGCTAAGGTCCACCCCAAAGTCTGCTCACCGTTGAAAGGGTCGTGGGTGATACAGAGGAGGCGGTTGGCGACATTAACTGACACGTCTTGCCTTCTGATGTGATGAGACCCACACTCATTTCCATGGTTGCGGAGAAAAATGCTCCAAGCCTCCTGACGTACCATTGTGCCATGAAACAAAACCGGCCTCGTGCCAAGAACGCGTAACATTCTTACATTTCTAAGGCCCCAGAACGATTCTCCGTCAAGAAACGGCAATTTCTCACCCAGATACAAACCGTTAATGTCACCTACGAGGTGCTGGAATACACCAGGGGGAATGGCCACAATGTTGTTAAGTTCTAAGTAGAACTCTTTAAGGTTATAAAGCCCTGTGAACCACCCGGGGTCTATAGTTTGAAGATGATTATTCTGCAAGTGTAATACTTCAAGCAAACCCAGGTCCATAAAACACCCTGCATCCATCCTTGCTATCTTATTATTAGACAAGGTTACCACACGAAGATTTTTCAACCCAGAGAACCAGGTCTGCTTGACATGAGTTAAACTATTAAAGTCTAGGAGCACAAGCCAGAGGTCGATAAATGTATTGGCCAGAGCATTCCCTTCTATGGAGGATTTACTGTTACTGCCCCCAGAGTTTTTGCCGATAGACGTCCCATCAACCACTGGATATCCAACCACTGCAGTATCAACCACATGTGCTATTAGCTGAGGGAGACCTGAGGTGCTTGTGGCAACAGTTCTGTTTACACACTCGCACATGTGGATCCATGCAAGCGAGGGGATCGATTTTGCTGGAGCCACGAAATACTTCAATCTGACGTAATCAGACTGGTTTGCCATTCTACACTGAACGGGACAAGTAGCATCAGAAGGCAAACAAGCGGGTACCAAAAGCAACGATAAAAGCACAGCGAATCCCGTTCTTAGAGAGTAATTTTCTTGACGAAAAGCCACGTTTCGATGCATGGTTGCCTTACTGTTATCTGTTCTGATCTAACTTCGAAGGCTGAAACTGGACCTGGTATGCTGTTCGGCTGGATGAATGCTCTGGAATCTCTATCTGCAGTGTGCGATATGCATTTCTTTTATGAAAACTTGAATCAAGTTGGTACTGGACAACAGAGTATTTTGTCCATATGTCATCTTTGGGCAAAAATGACTAGTTCAAGTTGCACCGCAGCTAGGTGTCATAATTGAAGTCGCAAAGGTAAGGTACTGTATATTAGAACATTGTTTGAAAGTCCACTCAAATTTCAAATGACAGCTGCATAGTATTAAGCATTTTATCAATATCCACCTAATTGCAAATCAGTGTGGTCTTTGCTTTCTAGTCAACGTCCCTTTGAACTTCAGTAGAAAAAATGGTAAGGAAAACAAGGGTGCAATGTGCAAGTCAAATGCATACTGCCACAAATATCCAACTTTATCGAAATGTTTTCTAACGAGATGAAGTCTGATTTTTAGCCGAGCAAATTGACCCACACGCCTCAGGTCTTCACTTCAATTTCGGTGTACATTGAAAAAAAACAACTTAATATTTTATATCCATGCTCCAAATTTGCGGTTTGCATTTCATTTTTTGATGAGGCTAAAGACATATTTTTCACCCCAAGTAGATATCAATAAACAGTAGTGAGACAGCGGCAACAAATGTTGCTATGTACGTGAGTCCTTTACGTTTGGTAATGTATTGTAAGCATCGCAACCTATCTGCAGTGCAAAGTAAACCGATCATTCTTGTCATGACAAAGGTAAAGCTAAGGGTACAACCCGCCGTACGTGCAATTTGTCCGTACGTGGGGTTTTTTTTTGGGGGGGGGGGGAGGCCACGTCCGCCTTGTGTTTCTGAAAACGTTCACTGAAAACGTACGGGGGAGAATTTGCAGCCCGATGGCACACAAAGTTTTCCCTTCACGTAAAGTTCTACGGCGTGTCTGAGTGCTCCAAAATCCGCCGGATTCCATACGAGTTCGTACGGAGGCGGTACTTACCACTTACGGAACCCAAAATATTGCCCACGTTTTGGCACGTAGACAGCACGTATTTGCGCGTACGGCGGATTGTGCCCTTAGCTTTACATGTGATTATCGAAATGTCAGCTTGAGGACTTGTTTCACCATCTAAGGCCATGTTGATTTAATGTATGGATGCCATCCTCGCACGCGTCAATGTTTTAGCCGTGGAAAAATGGAACCATTTTGAAATTCTTACAAAGCAAATTGCTACAAAAAAAAACATTGGAAAACGTACACTAACTTTAAAACATGTCCCCGTCAAAACCATGGTCGAAAATGCGAAAGAATGGAAATGAAAAAAACAAAATGTTCGTCATAACATATTTTGTGTGCCATGTCATCGTTCGACCATTCTGACTATGTTTATTGCCCAAAGATCGCATTTTTTGGGCCAATAAACGTCAGTTTTGAGTTTCTCAGTTTCATCCATATAACCAAATCAACATCCCCTAATTATTATAAGATAAATGTGACTTAATCAGTGACAGAAAGCTCTACAAAAATTTAAAGATGACGGGTAATTTCAAAACATCCATGAAAAATGCTACACTTACCTTCTGTGGTTCTTTGTTGATTGCTTTCTTTGCTCTATATCCTCTATATGCTCTAAAACCATATCCAGTTGCTTGAGTAACTATTTTTGGAATATGTGGAATGCTGTTAGAATTTTTAGAATACCCTACGAATTCCGAGGAATAGAAAAGAATGTTCATTCTGACGGCATTTTGGCTCAATCCTCCACGTGTGAAGGGAATATAAGGTCCATTTGGAATTCCCACCTGAATGTGGCACAAATTTTGCAAATGCTTTATTCCGGCTGGTTCTGCTTGATTCCTGCTAAAAATCGGCTTCAGTGTAAATGCCCTATTAATGAGAGATGCATGCATGTTTCTTCCTACTCGCCCCATGAACACTGTGCTTTGCGTTATGTTATACATAGTTGCACGCAGTTGGCAAGTTTTCGTTTGTTTGTTTTGCATACCAGGTAAACCGCCTAACTTTTGGCACATTAACACATCAGGTTTGCACTGAACAGTACAAGCTGCATATTCCGACGTATTCATTTGATCCACTCACATCAGGGAAGGACCCCTACTCTTTTCGATAAGTGCGGTGGGTTCTTTTAAATGCTCGAGATATGGCTCTCTAATTATAACACGGGATCGCAAATTAACCTCACATGCAAGGGCAGCCCTAACCGAAGCTAGGTACTCATTTTCACCTGAATGAAGCGAGGAAAGTCGTGTAAAGTGCCTTTCCGTTGGACACAAGATCGGTGGCACATCAACGGATTCGAACCCAGAACATTTTTACCGACAGCGCCACACGACCCAAGAAGTTGTGTGAACAAATGAAATTGATAATGTAACTGGAGCACTAAACCCAAACATGGGACACTAGATCTGGAGAAAATAATTTAGAATCAATTAGTCTGTGACTTGACAATACATTGCAGACATGGTAGGCTGCAGTAACGTTGACCTACGCTGGGTGGACTCGTGGACGCCGTATTCATCCTACCTACAGTAAAGAGAGAGAAACATTGTTTAAGAATATTAGAACCAAAACACACATCACTCTCCCTGGTGCAGAAAGCGATATTTTCCATGTATTGCTCTCATGTTCATCTCATATATCCGTCTACGTAGGCCAGTTTCTTTATAATGTATTCCAAATGCGAGACCAGATTCATCATCCATAACTGTACTGTTATCGATAATGTTTTGTTGTTATTTTGTATGTAGCCTCTTAGCACTATTGTCTGTATAGCTATTAGTTGTCATTGGTTGCCATACATTGTACCCTGTGCGATTGTTGAGCAATAAAATTCATTCATTCATTCGATGTAGATGTAGAGAGAACTTGGCGTGCACAAGGATACGTGTAAATTGTAGGGTATGGTACCCGAGTAAAGTATAGGAAACAATAGAGATTTGTTATTTTACTATTGTTGTTTCACATATTCTTCTTTGACTTCGGCAGGTAACTGACTGGAGGTTCCGTTAGCTTCGTCGGGCAGTCCGAAAGTCAATAGCCAAGACTAGCCATGATTGTGCAAACCATATCTATTTATTTATTTATTTATTAGGATTCTCAATATACGATGACAATGCAGGGTATGGCGGAACAGGTGTCAAAGGACACATGTTCAAAGCCGCCATACACACATGTTCGCACATATCACGGCGGGGATATACCGACCCTTACGGGGTGGCATATCCTTTCGCTGGCTAATTACAAGACGGGGATGCGCCAGGTCTCCCGTCCGGGTGAATGATGTAAATCACCGTGTGGCTGATACGGTATGGAAGTTCTCCAGGCCTCCATCCGGGTGATTTTAAGTGAATCACCAACTCCAGACAGAATGTTTTTTATCCATCTCACACTGCACCATCGCACGTGTGGGGGTTCTTTAACGTGCATGGGGTGTGACTCTCCCCATACAGGGGACCTCCATTTAACGTCCTATCCGAGGGACGGCCCTAGCCGAAGCTAGGTACTCATTTTCACCTTATTCAATATAAGCAGTAATTGAAATGAAGCTGTAACTGAATGATCCGACACATTTGAAATATAAAATCTTATACTGAGCTGCTGAAATTGTGACTATTGGATATTGGAAAGAGAATTTTTTTATGTAGAGTTCTTGCTGCTTTTTCCATGTATCTCTTGTCGTGGTCATGACATGGTCTTGATAGCTTTTGACGTCATGACAAAGAAAGGTAAGATTGGGCCTACAACAGTTAATTTTGACCTGCATGTGAGTTTTTGTTAAGATGCTCTAAAGGAGATAACTGAAGAAAGGAAAGACGGATTAACAGAAGTTCAGCTTAGGTCCCAAATCGCACCGTTGCCCCTACAGGGATGTAGCCGGGACCAAGCTACTAAGCCACAGTTTTGTCCAGCTGGACTGCCGGATACCGGAGGGTATTACTCGGTGTTCCCCTAAGGTTAGGTCATAGTGACTATTTGTCCCGGGTTCATATAAATTCCGACTGAAATTCAACCCGTCCAAATGTGCAGATACCAAACATGCAAATGAGGAACTGATTTGCATACAATACAGAAAAAAACGCTTGAGGATAAATGATCGAACCTTTAAGCTTCTTACATGTGTAAGTTAGATGAAGGTGAGCATAACCATGCATAAGTTATATGAGTCATTTACATATTAAAATCTACTTCACTAAGGTATGTATATGAGGTTGCCCGGAACTCTCGTTTTACTCTCGTTAGAACTGTAATATGGAAGATGTTTGTCTTGAACTGAAGAGTTCCCTTTTTTTCTGGGTACAACTTGGCGTCATTTCCACTTTTCCGGAAACCTTGCACAACCTAGACCTCATATCTCCAGGAAATATTCTGATTATGTAAATGACTTCAAAAAACTAAATAATCTATGGTACACTTTAAATAACTTTAACCGGTCACAATATTAAAAGTGCAATCATTTACCACTTAAAAGCATTGTGGCACTTTTGTATCAATTCTGCAAATTAAGGAATTATCTGCGTTATTAGTATCTGTGTGGACATGGACTTGGACTCCGGGTACGTCCGCATTGTGGTGGAACTGGTAAAAGCCAATTTGTCTCGGACCAAAACACAACATTATTTTGAGTTAAAAGGTTCAGAAACTGAAACCATTTTAACCAATAGTACTATTGACAATGTGTGTATTCTTACTTAACTGAACGATGGTTAACATTTCCTTAATTGGATCGGCATTGATGCCATGATACTTTTCTACAAGTCAGTTTTTTTTCTTCAAAACTGTGCATATATTGGTGTCGTTCCACTTTGTCGGACCGCAGACGAGACTTGTGCAGGAATTGAAGTCACATCCTGAAGTAAGTATGTCATTCAAGGTGGTTTCCCAGGGTTTTCACCTGTCTGAAATCTGAATGCAGAACAGGTAATCCATCTACTAGCATTGCAGCAACCGTAGCACATTCAAGTGGCCATATAATCATATATCAGGACGTCAAGGACATTCACCCCCCTCCCCCTCGCTTGTTGACGTCTATAGTCTGGGAATAGTCATTACCTGTCTGCATGAGTGCTAGCTATAAAGCAATATCTTCCAAACCTTCGCACCCTTGATACACTTGAGTGTATTTTATACACTGAGTACTTGATTGTCAGCCTTTCCTCCAGGAAATGGACTGTAATCTACTTATTTTTCATAATCTCCATATTTGGACTTTTCCAGTTCGACGGTGAGAGCTCACTGTTGATAGAATATCTTAATTTACACCATAAAGCACTTGACTATTAGCCTAGTAACGTTACATAATCATACAGGGAAATTTTGGGAACATTTTCTTGACGACCTTGTTGTAAGCTTCCAAAATATTCCGGTATACCGAAAAGCAGTTACTCAAGCAACTGGATATGACTTTGGATACGGTCAGACGTTTCAACTAGCATCCACTATATAGACAGTTTTCTTCAGTGACACTGACGAAAACTAGTGGATGCTTGTTAAAACGTCTGACCGTATCCAAAATCATATCCAATTGCTTGAGTAACTGCTTTTTGGCATATCTTATCAACTTGATGTTCAACCTTCATCAAGATATACCGGTATACTTAAAGAAGTTTCACATATGTCACGTTATAATAGGGCTTAATAAACAAGCAAGTTGTATATAACTTTTATGTTGCTTATTTATCATAAACGGTTGCTTTACACAGCCCAGTTAAGCCAAGGGCACAACCCGCCGTATGTCCAAATTTATACGTGCTGTCTACGTGCCAAAACGTGGGCAATCATTTGGGATCCGTAAGTGGTAAGTACCGCCTCCGTACGAACTCGTCGGGAATCCGACGGATTTTGGAGCACACAGACATGCCGTAGAACTTTACGTGCAGGCAAAACTTTGTGTGGCATCGGGCTGTGGATTCCGCCCTGTACGTGTAGGTACGGGCGACGCGCCTGCCCTGTATGTACGGCCTGAACGTTTTCAGAAATACGTGGCGGACGTGGCCTCCCAAAAAAACGTACTTGCAAACTGCACGTACGAAGGGTTGTGCCCTTAGCTTAAAGTCACTGCGTTTACTACTAACCCACAAGAGCCAAATTCATAGGCATAGATTTTAGGTTGAAATAGCTTCAAATAGTGATGATGTCGATAATATTAGAAAGAAGTAATAATATACAAAGAACAGATTTTGAATGTAAAAGCCAGGCACCAAAATTGAAACTATTTTACTCTTTTGACGAGCAGTAGCACTGACAATGTCCATATCTGTCTTCAACTGTATAGTTCCTTGTGTGCTTTTGTTTAAACTAAGTACATACTAGTGTCTGTCCGGATCCACGTTTGCGGAACCCAATTGCAACCGAAACTTAAACTTTTGTTTAACAGGAAATAAAGTTACATCCTGGAGTGAACGTGTCATTCAGGGTGGTTACTTGGAAAATCAGTTTAATGAAGAAATGGAAAGCCCCCCGTTTTAACAGTGTAGTCGTCACACATTCAACATGTTCAAGTGTCCATATATCTATAATTCAAAGGCATTCCCACTCACCTCTTGTTTGCTCGTGTCCTTGGTTTGTTTGAACACTTAATCATCATCAGGTAACCAATTTCTCCCAACACTGGAGCACCTCGCACTTAGTACCCTCGCACAACATAAAAAGGAGCTCCGAGCAGCTGACGGTTGTCTTTACCAAGACTAAAACATTTTACGAATATTTTTCGGACATCTCCACATTCGGACTTTTCGTGTCCTATCCGTGACATCAGAAGAGCCCAGTGTTGAGGGTAAGTCTAAATTTACATCAAACTACCACATGCTACAGCATGTTAGCCTACAAAAATGTCCTTGCTTTACATCTGCGTATATTTCTAAGTCCATGTGAGATCCGTATGGTAGTCTTGGCCTCTACCAGGCTCCATGGGTCACTGGAAAAATCGTAGAAATTTGACAAATATAGACAAAATATTCACATGCCAAACGAGTTAGCTGGCCGCTGGTTAAGTCCGTGTACTGGGACGTACTGTGCCTATAGCTATGCTTGTGTATCTAAAACGGACTCAAAACGTCTGAGATACGTATGGGGTCCGTATTTTTCGTACAGCTGAGTATGCAAAAAAAACCAATACGGACCTCACAGACTTGATAAATACGCTCGTGTAACTGCACATTAGGGACCTTTCAAGGGGAGTTCACACGTGCGTATATTTTCAAGTCCGTATGAGGTCCGTATAGCAGTCCTAGCCTTTATACCAGGCTCCATAGGTCACTGAAAAAGTGGTAGAAATTGGCCACCTTAGCTGGCTGAGGTGTATAGTTTGCGACCCTTAAACTCCTATAGCATGTTATCTGACTATATTTTCCAAGTACCTATTGAACCTGATAGAGGCTAAGACTTCCACATGGACCTCATACGGACTTGAATACATACTCACGTGTGAACCCACCTTCCCAACAAGGAAGTGCGGACTTGCTGTCCCAAAGACAAGCGGTGCAGGCCGCAATAAGGAACCAACAGACTTCAAGAAGCTGCAAATGTGACTTGTTAGCACGAAGCTCAGCACAGAGGCACAAAGCAAGGCACGTTGCATGTTGCTAATTAGGGCTGGGTATCGGTACAGCGTACTGGTACAAAACCGGTTTTTCTTATTGGACCGGTCCAGAAAAACCGGACCTGAAAAAAAATAGGTGGACCGGATGTTGGACCGATTAGAAAATTAACAGATTATCTTACCACGCATTCACACGTTTTGGCGTTTGCAGGTGGAAGAAAATAACAAGAGTGAAGTAGAGTTTATAGTAATTTCTACCAAGTTTTACAGCCAATCGTACAGGTGCAGTTAGCGCAGTAGGATTTTAAAACGCCAGTGTGAGTCTAATACCCCACCAAACAGATTTCTTTGTATTGAAATGGACCATTGGTATGAGTCATACTGTATCAGGTCCAGGTTCAGGTCCGGACCTGGACCTGATCCTTTGGACCTGGACCTGAATTTTCTGTAACGGTACCCACCCCTATTGCTAATACAGCAGTTATGCGCTCCTAGCGGCCGGCCTTACAGTTAACGTTGCCACCACCCCGGATATTTGACGGCAGTGGGACTCCGTATACTGTGATAATGAGATGCAAACATCACGGAGGTGGAAGGGAAGGGGCCATTACTAGTAACCCCAGCGCGAAAGATTGTAGCTAGCCTAGCCGAGATAGCCGTTAGACGGACTCTCGCACTCCACTGAATTTTTCAATTTTTGCCCATCTTTCTTCAAGTCAAGTTAGTGATTTTCAAAAGGGTTATAACTGCAATGGATGGACGTGGTGGTTTGAGTTTCAAGTCTATAATTGTCGCCCCAAAACGGGGAGGGGAAATTTAGCAGACGTCTGTTTACAATCTGGCCTTACGTAGTACTACTAATCTGGCTCTTGTGTCACCTCTTTCGTCATAAATGTATATATAGATTTTACATTAGGTCATAAACATGGCAAACAAAGACGAGGTTCGGCGGATAGCTTTGAAGATCTTTGAAGTGTATGTTCTCGCCGGTCAGCGCTGCAATATAACAATATAATTATTTTTGTATTTTATTCGTCATCTCTCTGATACGAAACCAGTCCATTTCACTTGCAAGAAATGATAAAGTGCACCAGTTTTGTACAATATGCACAGATAAGGGGAGACCGTAAAGATAAGCTTCCATCCCATCCCACGTTTCCTGTCTGCTCACAAATTGGACGGATGTTCCCTAATCCCTTACGACTTCCCTAGTTGTCCCCTCACTGCTCCGTTCCTGAAGTTTCTGTTTTGTGATCTTTTGACAACTTTTGACATCTTGAAACATCTCGTGGTCTACGATATAGCTAACAAAACGAAATTTGTAACCATCACCAGAGCCAATAGAGCGGCTGAAGTCTGCCTTTAGCGCACGGCCTATTCCTGTCTGTCTGTCCAGTTTGTGAATAGACAGGAAACCTATCTCGAAGAAGAGAGGGTAGTCCCTCATCAAAAGTAAACACCTTTTTTTTACCTAAGTTGACGACATATTAACATCAGGACCTTCTGAGGATTAAACTAAGAATCTTTACATTTTAAATAGATAATTCTTACAACAGACATCATGTCACCCTTTGCTTCTTTGTGTCTGTCCAGAATCTCTGAGGCATATTGATTTAAGTTCTACCAACAAAACGGAAAGTCCTTGAAACATCATCAAAGCTGACCAAGGAAGAAATCTTCTTAAACGAAACTGTGAGTGGAATCAACACCAGGTATGTTTAATATAACACTATATGGGAAGTAGGCTTCTCCCTGTGCCAAGAGTAGTGCTAATGCAATATCAATACAATGTTATCTTATTACAGCGTCATTTCTCGTTTTGATAGAGATAGGTCTAATATGAAGCTAGAAAATATCCACTGGTTGGCTGGAGTTGACAGAGTTCAAGGGTCGTCCTAACAGTTATGTCCCTTACTTTCATATAAGGGACGTCGTCTTCTTGAATATCATATTTGCGTTTTGTCGTTTTTGTGGAGTTGATAATATAAAGCCCAACAAAATGACGTGCCATCAATTAGTTCTGTAAGTCAATTGCAGTATATACATGGTAGAATATGCAAAACAGATTTTAGTGAACATACTGTCAAATCTACAAGCACAACATTGGCCATTTCAGGCTAACCTGAGTATTGGTGTATCGTAGCTAACAAAATACATATGTGCAACGCAATCCGAAGAATCTGGACACCTCGTCAATCTTTGTTTTAATTGATTTTCACATTAGAAAATCCAACGATGGTCTACTGGGCTGCCATCCTAGCCGTCTGCATGACGCTGGTGAGACTGACGACAGCTTTACAAGCCTGTACCTCCCGGGATGGACCAGGAGTTGGAGTCTGCAGCTGTAGTGGTACAACAGTTAACTGTTATGGGAAAAACCTGGCTTCAATTCCTGATGGCATTCCAGCAACTACAACAAGTCTAACACTTTGGCGCAATCAGATAGTCACAATTGAAAATACAAAGCTTCAACACCTACATAGTTTGATATTGCTTGACATTGACAACAATGAGATAACATCCATCCTTTCACATACATTTGCTGGTCTGCAGAATCTCCAAATTGTGTACCTTGAAAACAACAACATAAGTATTATAGAACCACGGAGTTTCATATCCCTAAATTATCTAACGAAGCTTGACATTCGAAACAATGAGATAACATCCGTTGTTTCACAGACATTTGCTGGTCTGCGAAATCTGCAATGGCTTAAGCTTAGTAACAACGCCATAAGTGTTGTAGAACAGGGGAGTTTCCAACACCTTCAAAATTTAACGGAACTTCACATTGAAAACAATGAGATAACAATCATCTTTTCACAGACATTTGCTGGTCTACGGAATCTCAAACAGTTGTACCTTAATGGCAACCACATAAAAGATGTACAACCAGGGGGTTTCCAACACCTGCAGGAACTTACCACCCTTCGTCTTGATAATAACAAACTAAAATCCTTACGTAATGACATCTTTTCCACTTTGCACAAACTTAGAATTCTCTTCCTTTCTCATAACCAGATAACAACACTTGCTCATGACATATTTGCGGGTTTAAATCAGCTCTCAGTGCTTTATCTTTCTAACAACTCAATGACCGTGATACCCTCGTCTGTTGCCAATTTGAGGAGACTTCGAGACTTTCAAATGGCACATGGTTATATAACAGCACTTCCGCCAGGTATGTTCTCTAACAGCAGCATCCAGAAATTGGACCTATCATATAACAACATCACTATGATTCAGGAAGGGACATTTTTCAACATCAGTAGATTTTCTTATCAAGGTACTTTCCTCTTGAATAACAACCAATTGGAGACTCTTCCTTCCACTCTATGTGATATTTCATCCGACCTTTTCTTTAATCTGTCTAACAATCCCTGGTCCTGTGACTGTCGCATGAGGAAAATCCTAAATTGCCCAAAATTGAAAGATGAAATGATATGCCAATCCCCTCCGATACTAAACAACATCAAGCTTGCTGACCTCACGCAAAACAATCTGGCATGCTCTATTCCCATTATTAATCACATCAGCCCCACAGCACAGCAGGCTAAAGTTGGAGAGACAGCAATATTTTACTGTAATGCTACTGGCTTCAACCGTCCCATAATAACATGGTCATGGCCATCCGTTCAACCTAGCACTTCGCAAACAGACAGGCCTCATGACAAAGTCCGCACAACAAGCCTGGCCATGGGCTACAACAGTGCAGAATCCAGCCTGACAATCACCCATGTACAGATGGGTGACCAGGGACATTACACATGTCATGCATCAAATGCTGAAGGAGAGGACTCAATGTCTTTCTTTCTAACTGTCATTTCTGACACACCGCCAGTGCCACACGTGGTTCCATCAGTGGGTGGCGCTGTCGGAGCCATTGTTCTATGCACCATTCTTGGTCTCATCTACTTCGTGCATAAACAAAGGCAGCAGACTAAAGACAAGTCATCATATCACCCTTCAATCCGAGAAACACTGCATGGTACACATCATCCTTATGCTGATCATTTTGAAGAAGAGGACGGATATGATGATGTCCTTGTTCCTGACCGAAGAGAAATCCCGGGTGAAGAATCTACGGAAGGTCACCAATACCAATCCCTTCTCCTTGAGACTCGAGATCATAACTACACTGCACTGTGGACTGAAGATGCCACTTTTGATGACCAAGACGCGTACAGAAGACAGGAGGAGGACAGAGATGGTCCTGAGTGCTCACAAGGAGACATGGCGGAAGAGGCGGCAAAGCCTGAAGAATCAGATGAAGAACCGACTCATTCGTATCAGAACATACCCCATGACGATGATTATTACAACTTCCCAACAGTGAGGGATGTTTAATCCTCTCATCGACATTCTATAGCATAGAGAGAGAGAGAGGTCATGGGTGATGGGGTCCGGTCAGAATACGTAGGTTGATCCATATGCACGGGGTCGGACAAAGGGTTCCTTGGAAAGTCCGTCATCGAGGGGATTATCTTTTCATATGCGTTATATACTGGGTTGTGTGAGATCAATTAGGAATTGTCATGGCAATGCGAAGCAGGAAACGTTACTTTCGTTTTGGAGGCAAGCCTATACTTCCCCAAACCCCTGATACTTCTAACTCCTTACTTACCTTTGCTATCAGTCTACAATCCCTACAATACGTATACTCACAAGGCGAATACAACTTCTCCTTAGGTACCTTAGTTAAAGTCCCTTCCACGGCAAACCCCCTTTCCGTATAAAAGAACTTAGGCAACGTTGAAAATGGAAATCAGTCCTCCCCCCCCCATAGAAACAGCCCCGTTCGGAGCCTGCAACGGAGGCTACATTATAAGTTAGTTACTCAATATTTGCAACGTTTTTTTTCAGTAAGCTATGATGCATATGCATTGCTTTTAACATGTTCTTTTGTGCCAGTTTCTTCTTGTCAAATTGGCTAAAATGTCAATAGATAATTTAATAGTAGATAAATGATAGAACAAGATAGAATAATACATAAATGGTTCAGTCTATTTTCCAAAACAATTTCATTTATCTGAATTTCTGGTAATATTCCTAACCTTTAATTGTCAGAAAAATGATAAAACCTCTGTTGTTTAGCAGTTAAGATAGCAGTAGATCAAGATATTGTTATACACTATTGAGTAGTATACAGTTCACCAAGTGTGAGATATATAGTATAAGATCTGCATATGATGATTTGTTAGAAAAATGATAAATCCTTTGTTGTATATAAATTGCGTTTAGAACTTATTGCCAAGAGTGTAAATAGCACACCAGGCTGAACTTGTTGAAATGTTGATAATCTTTACATACTTTTATGTGGGTAATACTTTTGAATGCACTGTGTGTTTACATATATTGTTTTAGTACATCTTAAGAAAGTTGCTGTTCTTTTGTTGTGTCGAATAAAGCGTTAGACTTCTATGTGTAACACCAAGCGCTCCATTTCATATTTCATTCGGTTTGTTCCAGCATATAAGCGAAGCTGTGTGCGTTTCTTTGCGTAGAATAGTCTATTTATCTAATTCTAACATCATGATAAGATTTGCCCAGACGGCGCAGAATTGCGAGTGAATATATTGCATCTGCCTGTCGGAACATAGTAGGCTGCAGTTGCATTATGTTCCGCTGGGCGGAGCTCGTGGACGCCATAAAATCCACCTGGAACGCAGAAATTTGATATGTCAATGTACAGAGAAAACGTGTGGACCACTATAATTTTTTTGCGTCAAGTTTGTTCCACAAAGTAATCAATTTTTACCAGGATGATTATATTTTGGTTGCTGTTTATTGTTTTGTTTCCAGTATAATCCAGGCCAAAGTCAAAGATGGATCTTTTAAATGTTTTCTAGGCGGGTAGAGTTGGTAGAAACGCGGCATCTCTAGATAAATGATAAACCAGAATAATGTTGAAAATCATAACAAAAAGTGAAAATTTGCAGTCATATTGACCGATACGTTCTTTGAACAACCGAGTAAAACGCAAGTTGCAACCGGAGACAAATGTTCCAGTGGCGGCGGCACCGGGGGAGCAGGGGGGCGGCTGCCCCCCCGGAAAATATGTTGGGGGGGCGTCGCCCCCCCAAAAAATCAAGCTGAAACCTTGTGTATTTTTTTGATGATGGAAATTTCATAAAATCAAGCTAGTCTAACAGCAAAATTTACCCCTGAAAATGCAAGAAATGGCGTTTCAGAGAGTCCCGATTTCAACATTTCGCCAGACCTCCCTTGTGTCGCCTGCGTCTTTGGCGCAGGAAAATATTTTGCTGTAGCGTTGCTCTGAAAAATCTTTTAAACCAATAGAAATTGTACTATCGTACTTAGCTTAGTTTACAAGCAGAAAGTGCCACTAAAATGCAGGAAATGACGTTTCAGACGGTCAAGATTTTAAAATTTTCTCCGGACCTCCCAAGCGATGACTCAAACATCTTTTTCTTTGACGAAAATGGCATAAGATTTAGCATAGTCTACCAGCAAAATTTGTCCCTCAAAATACAGAAAATGTCGTTTCATAGGGTGCAGATTTCGAAATTTCCCAAGACCAACCAACCTTGCGATAGCTCGCACCTTCGGCACACGAAATCGTGAAAATATTTTGGGGGCATCGCCCTCGCTAAAAATATGTGTCTTTCTAACAGAATTGCCATCAAACTTTGCTTAGTCTGGCAGCAAAATTTGCCCATCAAAACGCAGGAAATGCCGTTTCAGAGGGTCTAGATTTCAGATTTTCCCGGGGGAGCATGCCCCCTGGACACCCCTAGCGTGGTCGCACCTACGGTGCGACGGGTAGCGACCAAGGTATGACCAAGGTAAGGCCAAGGTATGACCAAGGTATGACCAAGGTATGACCAAGGTATGACCAAGGTATGACCAAGGTATGACCAAGGTATGACAAAGGTATGACCAAGGTTTTGCCAAGGTATGACCAAGGTATGACCAAGGTATGACCAAGGTATGACCAAGGTATGACCAAGGTATGACCAAGGTATGACCAAGGTATGACCAAGGTATGACCAAGGTATGACCAAGGTATGACCAAGGTATGGCCAAGGTATGACCAAGGTATGATCAAGGTATGGCCAAGGTATGGCCAAGGTATGGCCAAGGTATGACCAAGGTATGACCAAGGTATGACCAAGGTATGACCAAGGTATGGCCAAGGTATGACCAAGGTATGACCAAGGTATGACCAAGGTATGACCAAGGTATGACTTAGGTATGGCCAAGGTTTTACCAAGGTATGACCAAGGTATGACCAAGGTATGGCCAAGGTATGACCAAGGTATGACCAAGGTATGACCAAGGTATGACCAAGGTATGACCAAGGTATGACCAAAGTATGACCAAGGTATGACCAAGGTGTGACTAAGGTATGACCAAGGTATGACCAAGGTATGACCAAGGTATGGCCAAGGTATGACCAAGGTTTGGCCAAGGTATGGCCAAGGTATGACCAAGGTATGCCCAAGGTATGACCAAGGTATGACCAAGGTATGGCCAAGGTATGACCAAGGTATGGCCAAGGTATGACCAAGGTATAACCAAGGTATGGCCAAGGTATGACCAAGGTATGGCCAAGGTATGGCCCAGGTATTGGCAAGGTATGGCCAAGGTATGACCAAGGTATGACCAAGGTATGACCAAGGTATGGCCAAGGTATGACCAAGGTATGACCTAGGTATGACCAAGGTATGACCAAGGTATGACCAAGGTATTACCAAGGTATGGCCAAGGTATGGCCAAGGTAAGATCAAGGTATGGCCAAGGTACGGCCAAGGTATGACCAAGGTATGACCAAGGTATGACCACGGTATGACCAAGGTATGGCCAAGGTGTAACCAAGGTATGGCCAAGGTATGACCAAGGTATGACCAAGGGATGACCAAGGTATGACCAAGGTATGACCAAGGTTTGACCAAGGTATGACCAAGGTACGACCAAGGTATGACCGAGATATGACCAAGGTATGACCAAGGTATGACCAAGGTATGAACCAAGGTATGGCCAAGGTATGACCAAGGTATGACCAAGGTATGTCCAAGGTATGGCCAAGGTATGGCCAAGGTATGACCAAGGTATGGCCAAGGTATGACCAAGGTATAGCGAAGGATGCCCAAGGTATGACCAAGGTATGACCAAGGT
>NC_049986.1:10988113-10988245 GCF_000003815.2 Branchiostoma floridae | reverse complement strand
CAAGGTATGACCAAGGTATGGCCAAGGTATGGCCAAGGTATGGCCAAGGTATGACCGAGGTATGACCAAGATATGACGAGGGTATGACCAAGGTATGGCCAAGGTATGACCAAGGTATGACCAAGGTATGGC
>NC_049986.1:10987060-10987998 GCF_000003815.2 Branchiostoma floridae | reverse complement strand
TATGACCAAGGTATGACCAAGGTATGACCAAGGTATGGCCAAGGTATGGCCAAGGTATGGCCAAGGTATGACCAAGGTATGGCAAAAGTATGACCAAGGTATGGCGAAGGTATGGCCAAGGTATGACCAAGGTATGACCAAGGTATGACCAAGGTATGACCAAGGTATGACCAAGGTATGGCCAAGGTATGGCCAAATTTTGGCCAAGGTATGACCAAGGTATGGCCAGGGTATGACCAAGGTATGACCAAGGTATGGCCACGGTATGGCCGAGGTATGACCAAGGTATGACGAAGGTATGACCAAGGTATGACCAAGGTATGACCAATGTATGACGAAGGTATGACCAAGGTATGGCCAAGGTATGACCAAGGTATGACCAAGGTATGACCAAGGTATGACCAAGGTATGGCCAAGGTATGACCAAGGTATGTCCAAGGTATGACCAAGGTATGACCAAGGTATGACCAAGGTATGACCAAGGTATGACCAAGGTATGACCAAGGTATGACCAAGGTATGACCAAGGTATGACCAAGGTATGGCCAAGGTATGGCCAAGGTATGACCAAGGTATGACCAAGGTATGGCCAAGGTATGGCCAAGGTATGACCAAGGTATGACCAAGGTATGACCAAGGTATGACCAAGGTATGGCCAAGGTATGGCCAAGGTATGACCAAGGTATGACCAAGGTATGGCCAATTTATCGCCATGGTATGACCAAGGTATGACCAAGGTATGACCAAGGTATAACCAAGGTATGGCCAAGTCATGACCAAGGTATGGCCAACGTATGGCCAAGGTATGACCAACGTAAGACCAAGGTATGACAAACGTATGGCCAAGGTATGGCCAAGGTATGACCAAGGTATGGCCAAGGTATGGCCAAGGTATGACCAAGGTATGACCAAGGTATGACCAATGTATGACCAAGGTGT
>NC_049986.1:10981952-10986414 GCF_000003815.2 Branchiostoma floridae | reverse complement strand
GTTTGACCAAGGTATGGCCAAGGTATGGCCAAGGTATGGCCAAGGTATGGCCAAGGTTTGGCCAAGGTATGACCAAGGTATGACCAAGGTATGGCCAAGGTATGACCAAGGTATGACCAAGGTATGGCCAAGGTTTGACCAAGGTATGACCAAGGTTTGGCCAAGGTATGACCAAGGTATGACCAAGGTATGAACAAGGTATGGCCAAGGTATGACCAAGGTATGACCAAGGTATGGCCAAGGTATGACCAAGGTATGACCAAGGTATGACCAAGGTATGACCAACGTATGGCCAAGGTTTGGCCAAGGTATGACCAAGGTATGACCAAGGTATGGCCAAGGTATGACCAAGGTATGACCAAGGTATGGCCAAGGTATGACCAACGTATGGCCAAGGTATGACCAAGGTATGACCAAGGTATGACCAACGTATGGCCAAGGTATGACCAAGGTATGACCAAGGTATGGCCAAGGTATGACCAAGGTATGGCCAAGGTATGGCCAAGGTATGACCAAGGTATGGCGAAGGTATGACCAAGAAATGACCAAGGTATGACCAAGGTATGGCCAAGGTATGACAAACGTATGGCCAAGGTATGGCCAAGGTATGACCAAGGTATGACCAAGGTATGGCCAAGGTATGACCAAGGTATGGCCAAGGTATGACCAAGGTATGACCAAGGTATGACCAAGGTAAGGCCAAGGTATGACCAAGGTTTGGCCAAGGTATGACCAAGGTATGGCCAAATTATGACCAAGGTATGGCCAGGGTATGGCCAAGGTATGACCAAGGTATGGCCAAGGTATGACCAAGGTATGACCAAGGTATGGCCAAGGTATGACCAACGTATGGCGAAGGTATGACCAAGGTATGGCCAAGCTTTGACCAAGGTATGACCAAGGTATGGCCAAGCTTTGACCAAGGTATGACCAAGGTATGGCCAAGGTATGACCAAGGTATGGCCAAGGTATGACCAAGGTATGACCAAGGTATGAACAACGTATGGCCTAGGTATGACCAAGGTATGACCAAGGTATGGCCAAGGTATGACCAAGGTATGGCCAAGGTATCACCAAGGTATGACCAAGGTATGGCCAAGGTATGGCCAAGGTATGACCAAGGTATGACCAAGGTATGACCAAGGTATGGCCAAGGTATGGCCAAGGTATGACCAAGGTATGACCAAGGTATGACCAAGGTATGACCAATGTATGGCCAAGGTATGACCAAGGTATGGCCAAGGTATGACCAAGGTATGGCCAAGGTATGACCAAGGTATGGCCAAGGTATGACCAAGGTATGACCAAGGTATGGCCAAGGTATGACCAAGGTATGACCAAGGTATGGCCAAGGTATGACCAACGTTTGGCCAAGGTATGACCAAGGTATGACCAAGGTATGGCCAAGGTATGGCCAAGGTATGACCAAGGTATGGCCAAGGTATGAACAAGTTATGACCAAGGTATGGCCAAGGTATGACCAAGGTATGACCAAGGTATGACCAACGTATGGCCAAGGTATGACCAAGGTATGAACAAGGTATGGCCAAGGTATGACCAAGGTATGACCAAGGTATGGCCAAGGTTTGGCCAAGGTATGACCAAGGTATGATCAAGGTATGACCAAGGTATGGCCAAGGTATGACCAACGTATGGCCAAGGTATGACCAACGTATGGCCAAGGTATGACCAAGGTTTGACAAAGGTATGGCCAAATTCTGACCAAGGTATGACCAAGGTATGGCCAAGGTATGACCAACGTATGGCGAAGGTATGACCAAGGTATGACCAAGGTATGGCCAAGGTATGACCAACGTATGGCCAAGGTATGGCCAAGGTATGACCAACGTATGGCCAAGGTATGACCAAGGTATGACCAACGTATGGCCAAGGTATGACCAAGGTATGGCCAAGGTTTGGCCAAGGTATGACCAAGGTATGGCCAAGGTATGACCAAGGTATGGCCAAATTATGACCAAGGTATGACCAACGTATGGCCAAGGTATGACCAAGGTATGACCAAGGTATTGCCAAGGTATGACCAAGGTATTGCCAAGGTATGACGAACGTATGACCAAGGTATTGCCAAGGTATGACGAACGTATGGCCAAGGTATGGCCAAGGTATTTTCACATAACCGACAACTGAATATTTTCATTTGCATATTAGACACATTGTACAGTAACTTTTACTGCTCATGTACTTGCTAAATCATGATTACATAGGCCCTCCTCTGTTCTATTACTTCTTGCATTATTCTATTCAAGAGACAACACAAACAGCTCCTAAAACATTACCTTCTCGGTGAAGGTAATTATTAAGATTTTGATGATTCTGGAACTCCCAAAATGAACTCTCAAACTCCAAAACCAGACTGTGAAAATTTGTAGGAAAAAATGAAGCAAATGTACATGAATTTAGTGTCACTGTTCAACAAGATTACTTTATTTCAACAATGAAAAGGAATGTCACATTATTTAACAAGTACTAAATTCTTACAGTACAAGAAGAAAAAACTTCTACATACTACAGACCTCCATTTACAATACTACAATTACATAAAGAAAAAGTTAAAAAGATAACGTAAACAAATACTTATCTTCTTCCTGAAAAATCAGACTTATGCACTTTAGACAGTATGGCAAGGGCCATATAGCACTTTTTCACCTGAGGTGCCTCTATGTTGAATGTCATGGGCAATGGCAATATTTTTGTTGGTAGCTGTAATAAAAAACTCTAAGGTCATGTTTTCCCTTTGGAACATATCCTTTACTGCATTAACCATTACTATGCTATAGACTGAAGTTTCCAATTCTGATAAAGCAACAAATTTCCCAATTCTACATTCAAACAAAGTATGTCATGAAAAAAAACATAATTGTGCTATTATCTTTATAATATCACTCTAGTGCAAACTTCAGTTTTAATTTTACACACCTCTGAGCACCCGGTCAATGGTATTTAAAAGAACAACTCAGTAAATATGTTTGACTTCTGTTTTCACACACATTTTGGACAACAATCTTCCTGTGTGTATCTTATTGACATCTTGTATGGAAATTCCACATGTAATAACGATAATGTGCATCTTAAATTGCACTTGATGACTGCATTTTACAGACAACATCTCAGTTACATTCTCCACCTCACACAGTCATAGGCAAGGTACCCTAGCTGGTTCTCTGGGGTGAGGCACAAAGTTTGGCTGACTGCCTTTACAGTCTCTGACAACAAACATTTCAGATAAATATACATATTTCTGCCTTTGTTGGGAGTTCACAGCACCATCGTGTACAGGTGCAAACTTCCACAGTTGCGCACAAGGGACATGACAGTTACAAAAGAGGACTGTCCTGGCTATGAAGCTTCAGCACGGATCCTGCACCACGATGTCATGGACAACAGCACCTCCTGTCTAAAGGTCAAGGCACTGCCTCAGCAGCTTGGCCATGTCACTGGGGATCTCTGCATTCTCCTCTGTGAGGCAAAAACAATGGGACAGTTATCATATGGAAAACACATTGAACAAAAACTAACGGTAAGACATACAGAATAAGAGATGAGCTCTTTGAAAAAACCCGTTTGCAGCTACCTTTAGATAAAACACACATTCGTATCACTATTTTCTTACCCACCTTCATTACTAGTCATGTCCTGTTCTAACTGCAGTTTGTGCTCTGCACACTGTAGGATGGCCTCCTCTACTGTCCCTGCACTCACCAGCCGCATCACGTGGACATCTCTAAAATTGAAACAGAAACTCTATTGTAATACATATATGTAATAAAGCTGTATGCTGCAGGTATCGCTAAACCTGCTGTACCTGAAATGCAGGAGAGAACCTAAACCCAGTTCAGCCAATTTCACCAACTTTCGCAGAACTACAGATAAAGATTGTTTTGCAACTTTACACTGTAACACCATGGCACACGCAACAAAGTTGCTATAAAATCTGCATTTAAAATCACAAGAAAACCGTATAAAGTGCAATTTTGCAGCCATCATACTTTGTTTGCCCCACGCGGTGACACCTGTCCTCTGCCTGTTTGTCGTTGTAGGGGTTGAAGTCGATGTCGTGGAGGATGACCGTGTTGGCGGAGGTCAGGTTGATGCCCAGCCCGCCCGCCCGCGTGGACAGCAGGAAGATGAAGATGTCCGTGTTGTTGTTGTACTGGTCAATCAACTGCAGTCTGGAATACAGGAAAATATATTTTAAACATTAGCAACAGAGAGTGATCGACAGCTGTCACTTGTATAACTATAAGTTCTTAATTAGATTGTATTCTATTCCTTTCTGTTCTATTCTATATATATTCTTAGTGAAATTTTCTTGGTCAACAAATGGAATCATGTATTGACAATATAGTAGATGCAACATCTTATTGAACTAAAAAGAGATTTGACTACTCATGCATTCATTTTGGAAAATCTATTTAGTCTAAGTAAAACAGGGTCAGTCAAA
>NC_049986.1:10980419-10981852 GCF_000003815.2 Branchiostoma floridae | reverse complement strand
TGACTCTTTGAAAAAAAACGTTTGCAGCTACCTTTAGATAAAACACACATTCGTATCACTATTTTCTTACCCACCTTCATTACTAGTCATGTCCTGTTCTAACTGCAGTTTGTGCTCTGCACACTGTAGGATGGCCTCCTCTACTGTCCCTGCACTCACCAGCCGCATCACGTGGACATCTCTGCAGGAAGGGAAACAGAAACAGAAACTCTATTGTAATACATATATGTAATAAAGCTGTATGCTGCAGGTATTGCTAAACCTGCTGTACCTGAAATGCAGGAGAGAACCTAAACCCAGTTCAGCCAATTTCACCAACTTTCGCAGAACTACAGATAAAGATTGTTTTGCAACTTTACACAGTAACACCATGGCACACGCAACAAAGTTGCTATAAAATCTGCATTTCAAATCACAAGAAAACCGTATAAAGTGCAATTTTGCAGCCATCATACTTTGTTTGCCCCACGCGGTGACACCTGTCCTCTGCCTGTTTGTCGTTGTAGGGGTTGAAGTCGATGTCGTGGAGGATGACCGTGTTGGCGGAGGTCAGGTTGATGCCCAGCCCGCCCGCCCGCGTGGACAGCAGGAAGATGAAGATGTCCGTGTTGTTGTTGTACTGGTCAATCAACTGCAGTCTGGAATACAGGAAAATATAATTTAAACATTAGCAACAGAGAGTGATCGACAGCTGTCACTTGTATAACTATTAGTTCTTAACTAAATTGTATTCTATTCCTTTCTGTTCTATTCTATATATATTCTTAGTGAAATTTTCTTGGTCAACAAATGGAATCATGTATTGACAATATAGTAGATGCAACATCTTATTGAACTAAAAAGAGATTTGACTACTCATGCATTCATTTTGGAAAATCTATTTAGTCTAAGTAAAACAGGGTCAGTCAAAGACTGTGTGGTCCATTGACAGTACCTTTCAGTGACTGGCGTCTGTCCATCCAGCCGTACATATTTGTACTTGCGCCGCTTCAGGTACGGCTCCACGATGTCCAGCATCATGGTCAGCTGGCTGAACAGCAGCACGCGGTCACCACGCTCTGCCATCTCGGGCAGCAGCCGGTCCAGCAAGCGGAACTTTCCTGAGTCCAGCAGCAGGTCAGGTGGCAGGGTGTACTCATTCAGACTCTGTGGAGGTAAGATATTGAGATGTGTGCTGTATTTCTATGATAATAGACAAAACAAGGACTCTCTTTGACCGGATGTATAAAGGTACATTACCGCTTACCGGTCCCGTGACATAGCTGCAGTTAATTGTGTCATGTTTCTTCCTGTCGGTATTGTGGAACCCTCTCCCACCATGCGCCCGTTCTTCGCGCAATTCCGCAGTGTGTTACAATAGCGATATTCCATTTTTAGCAGGACAAGACCGACCAAGAAGATGCCCAGAAAGAGGAAGCAAGGTGAGCTGTAAC
>NC_049986.1:10975670-10980319 GCF_000003815.2 Branchiostoma floridae | reverse complement strand
GTCAAATTACCATCACTTGAGAAATCGCAGTAAACATTGCGGTATTATGGTAATGGGTGTTAATATTTTTCACTTCCAATATGTCTAATTTTCGGCCTACCTAGCTTTTGCCCCATGAAAAAGGAGGAGTCATTGAGGGAGAAACCATTGTGAAAAACTAGAAAAATAAAAGCTGAGAAGTAGTAAAAGTGTTTTTCCTTACCGCATACATCTTGCACAGGTTGTTTAACTCAAAGTCTGACATGACTTCCATGTCTTCAAATATCAGGTCAGCATTAGCATCATGGTGAGTCGGCTCCTGTGGGTGAGGCACAATGTCTGGTTAACCACAAAGAGACACACGTAGGTACAAATAGAGTAAAAGAAGTTTGCTTGAGGCAATCCCATCTGAAGCACTGACTGTACTATCCATAGCACTAACACCTGTCTTTGGTACTTCATATACTATCCATAGCATTAACAACTGTCCTTGGTGCTGACTGTGCTATCCATAGCACTAACACCTGTCATTGGTACTGCATGTACAATTCATGGCACTAACCACTGTCCTTGTTAATGACTGTACTATCCATAGCACAAACCATGCTGGCCTTGTTACTGGCTGTAAAAACTACTCCTAAGCATGAGTTTGGACATGTCCCTGATTGTGTCCAGTGTGTAGTATGCCCTGTATACATGATGTGTATTACTAACCTTGAGCATGAGTTTAGACATGTCCCTGAGTGTGTCTAGTGTGTAGTATGTCCTGTATACATGATGTGTGTAGTACTAACCTTGAGCATGAGTTTAGACATGTCCCTGAGTGTGTCTAGTGCGTAGTATGCCCTGTATACATGATGTGTAGTACTAACCTTGAGCATGAGTTTAGACATGTCCCTGAGTGTGTCCAGTGTGTAGTACATGTTGTGTTGTACTGCGTACATGATACGTAGTACTAACCTTGAGCATGAGTTTAGACATGTCCCTGAGTGTGTCTAGTGTGTAGTACATGTTGTGTTGTACTGCGTACATGATACGTAGTACTAACCTTGAGCATGAGTTTAGACATGTCCCTGAGTGTGTCCAGTGTGTAGTATGTTCTGTGGAGGAGGGGATGGTTGGCCATCTTCCTCAGCTGCATCATGGCACCACTGAAGGTCGACGACCCATCCTCTGTCTTCAGCGAGCGAGACAACTTTGCCTGGAACAGCAGAACACAAGAATCAATCTTCAGCTACAAGTGCACATCATGTCATATTGTTGGCATCTTTCAGTCTCGTGAGACAATGGTGGTTCGTGCCATGGTCTGCTCAGTTCAGTTTGTTGTTGGGACTGTACCATCCATAACACTAACAACACTGTCCTTGGTGCTGACTGCACTATCCATAGCATTGCCCCCGTGCTGTCCTTGGTGCCGATTGTACTATTCATAGCACTAAGCACTGTACTTGGTGCTGACTGTAGTATCCACAGTACTAACCCCTGTCCTTGGTGCTGACTGTAGTATCCATAGTACTAACCACACACTGTCCTTGGCAGTAACTTAACTCTTAACTATCCATACTAGTCATAATAGTATCCTAATAATGTCCCATTTGGATATCAGTACAAAGACAAGTGTCTATGCTTCTGATAGACTAAAAGACATTTCTAATCTATTTGACTGAAAGTCAGCTATATTTCTTCCTTTCTTCACGACATTAAGAAGACAGTACCTTAAGATCAGCGTACAGTTCCACTTGTTTGTCCGTCATGGGGCAGTGCTCCACTTGTTCGTGTTTCTTGGGCAGCTGAGTCAGCACGTCTCGCTTCAACCTCCGCAGGACGAACGGCTGCATGATACGCTTCGCGTGCTCGATTCTCTCCCTCTGGAACTTACTCTCTGATTTCCCTTTCTGTGAGGTCGGCGACAGAAAAATCATTGATATTTCTTCTCTTTGTCCACTTTCAAAATAAAGCTCTTGCAGTTAAAATCTAACTTTCTGTTCATCTCAGTGAACCCACTGGAATGTGGTGGCTCTCATTCCCAGAGTTGTAAAATCATGTACTCAAAAATCATGGACAATACTCTGAGAACAAGACCTATGCCCGTTTTTTTGACTAATGGAGACCCTGGAAAAAGCGGGTAGTATATGGAATATTAATGACCTGGGTTATGGAGAAATTGGAGCCTTCTGATTGGTCCACGCCTCCTGGCTATATGATAATGGTAATAACACTAATCTTCAGGAACTAATTAACAAGTAAGAAGTGTGTAAAAGAATTCTGATGCTTTTGAACCGTGGCATGACGTACCGATACAGAAGCGAACATCCTACGTAGCTCTGTGGTCCGTGCGCTGAACATGTCAGGCATGATGAAGTTCAGGAGTGACATCAACTCCAGCAGGTTGTTCTGGATGGGAGTTCCTGTCAACAGCAGTCTTCTCTCACTCTGGGGAGGGTGGACACAAATAGGGACAGCCTCATAACCATGGTGGTTAATAATGTAATTTTTTCAATGTACTTGTATGTTCACCGTTTTCACGGTGACAACTGTAACATGAACTTATCCCTAATTTTACGTGCACCTACTGCTTCAGTGAACATTTAGTTCAGAGAAAAAGCTACATTTTCTCAGACTGTGAAAGTGTGGTACCGACAATACAAAGTGAATTACAGTAGTTTTATTCCCAGTCTACTCGTGTTCACAAGACTAGTATCCCACTAGAAAGAATTTCACACTTTGAAGGCTGCTATTAGTCACCATCCACTGTTTTTCACTCCCCGAAAAGACTAGGACTAAGAGAATCAAAAGGCTGTGGTATACTGTAAATGCATTTGAGATCGCAGGGATTTAATTTCGCGGCAGCTGGAAAATGGAGTGTCTGCAGTGGTTTTGAGTTCGTGGTAACGCCATACACTGTAGTCACATACTGTAATGGAAAACTGTAGTTCCTTGTGATATATATATCTACTCATAAAGATGTAGTTACAAGTGAACTGACCCTAATCCTGAGGAGTTGTTGGTAGCGTTGAGTCTGCATGTTCTTCAGCATGTGTCCCTCGTCCAGGATGGCGTAGTGAAAGGCCACTTTCTTATTGAACAAGGTTCTGTCAGTGGCCGAGCCGACACAGCACTGGTACCTGTGGGGTTGTTTTCAGACTCTTCAGTATAGTACATTGGGAAGCACGGGGACATGTGTATGAAGTCAGAGTCACAAATTGCATAATAGAATTGTCACTTGTATTGGAGTGCATCCAAATTTACTGCCAATTAAGTTTCAGGATTTACAGAAAATTTTGCAGATTTCACACTTAACAAAAACAAATCTCCACACAACTTAAATCAAAGGAACCAACAATAAATAGCTCAGAATCCAAAAGCGTTGTTAGTCAGACTTGTTCGTTTGACTTTTATGAGAATATAAAAGTAATTCGGTAATGTTCTACTCACGTTGTGACGAGAACATGGAAGTCCTCCACTCCCTCCAGGATGTCATCTCTCATGGCCTGTCTGTCCATCTGGCTACCGTAGTAAATCAGCACCTGTGGGGTACACATTTAGTTATGGTAAGTCCACTCAAAGCATGAGGAGGGTGCACTGACTGCACTCAAAAAAGGTCTATCTTTACCCCACTCATTACAGTTGCGATTTCTTTTGTGATCATATTTTCAGATCTCTCCTGTTGTTTTCAGAGAGTCTTTTATCCTGGAAACATTGGAAAAGTCATGCTTATGATTTCAGAAATCTTACAGAACCCAGGCTGATGTAATTTCTGCTGTTGCCTTACCTGCAGTTCTTCATATGCATAGTCTGTCTTCTAATCCAGGGAGCATCAAGTAACATTGAAAGCCATTTAAATGTCAAAACAATAAAACAAGCAAGCTACCTTGAGATCAGGGCACCATTGTGCCAGTTCCCGTACCCAGTTGTCTAGTGTGGAGGATGGCACAATGATGAGATGGGGTCCGTCGTCACCCTGCTCTAGCAGGTACGCGAGGAAGGAGATGGCCTGGGCAGTCTTACCAAGACCCTGCAGGAATGAACAATGATTGTTGGGACATTGCAGGTCTGCATCTCATAAAACCCTATAGCAACCTGTCTATTCTGCTTGGGGTGAGAAAAGGTTTTGGACAAAGGATGCTTCAGTTCCTCAAATTCAACACTGAGTCACTCAATATAAGACAAGTGGCATCCCTGGTCAATCACAACTTCATGCCTGTCAGAGGATCTATTGCGTCCAATTTCTTGTTATTTTAATAAAAGTGTGTCCAGATGACACCATGATGCATGCCTAAGTAAAAGCCTGCCAACCAGAAAGGTTGATTTACTGCAAATACATAGGATTCAGGATTCATGTGTTGTATTACATTATGTACACTTTACCATTTCATCAGCCAGAATCCCGTTGGTTCCCTGGGAGTGGAGAAGAGCCAGCCAGTTCAGCCCCACCAGCTGGTACGGCTTCAGCTGCATTGATTGGTTCACGTTCCCTGGCTGTTCCGTTAGCTGGATGTCCCCCTCGTCATCCTCATGCTCCAGGCTCCGCCCCATCTGGGACGTCACAATCCGCTGGTGGGCCTATAGACATAAAGGATGTTATCATTTTTTAAAAACCCAGGTAACAGGTCTTGTGGCTTCTAGTTTTTTGTCTTCAAACTGCATTACAAATTACAAGCATGCAAACT
>NC_049986.1:10952487-10975570 GCF_000003815.2 Branchiostoma floridae | reverse complement strand
TCCTGTCGCCTGCAGAAAAGCAATAAATACAAATGTAATATTGTTACTATTGGGTTACAGGGCCATCTCTGACTCTTTCTTTGCGGCCACGGACTGAATTGCAAGGAACTCACAATAGGTGGGGCTGAATGTAATGTAGAATTAAGGTCTGGAGCCGCTGTTCAGCTGACCTCAATATGAAAGTACTTAGTAATTGGCCCCTAGGTACTATTTTCGATAAGTGTGATGGGTTCCTAAACCAAGAACGTTATATGACAAGCTATTCATCAAGCTTTGATTCATGTGTGAAGAAAGCAATTGACACTTATATATGAATTACTCCCCGATTTCCATATTTCCCAATTTCTCATATAACGTCCTTGCTTAAACATACTCAAGGTGTGGCTATCCCAAACATAGGACTTCAATTTCTGGTAGATGTCTGACACTTCTAACCAAAGCTTAGGTCCTGTACTTGAGTGAGTTCCACACCTCGAACATGTTAAAGAACCCATCACACTTGACAGAACCAGTGTGCTCATTGCATTAAATAGATCTGTCTGGGTTTGTAGCTTGCACTGTTGAGTACAAATCTGGTGTGATAATAACGCTATGAGGTTTAGTTTACAGGGTATGCAAATACAAACAAACAAACAAACAAATGATAAATTCAACAATATACGCGGTACAACAGGCCCTTTGGCCAATCATCTTTTGGACAGCTTCTGAAGTTGAATTTTCTGTTTAATGTCATTCAATAATATTTCAGTTATTACTTACCATTTTGCTCAAAACACAGGCTTTATAGGAGCACCACAAAATGAGTCTTGCAACAACCAGGAAGTGTCACGTCGTCAGCTGGTGACCTTTGACCAGTCAGACTTTGACCTATGACCTCTACAAGATTCCAACATGGCCGCCAACACGAAGGAAAATCTGCGAATCTCGTGGTTTTTGTGTAATTTCTTGGTGTTCCTTGCCTTCCAGAAGACGCGGGTTGGTGGGGAGATGCAGTGCGTGAAGACGGGCCCGTGTAGCTGTGAGATGGCGGACGGGTCTGGCGGGATAGACCTCATAACACTGGCACAAGTCGGAGAACCGATGGTGTATGATGAACAGGGCAGGTCAGGAAATGGACCGTTCGAATCGAACCCCCTAGCCTCTACCAGGTCTAGGTTTTGTAGAAATTGGACAAAAAGTGTCTATAGTACGGTAGGGGGGGGGGGGTGCCGGCCAGAAGAGTACGTTTACTTACCGACATTAGGAAACGTACTCTTCTGAGTCTAACTCCCCTATCGTACTAACGCTGGTTCACCTTTTCCGAGGGTAACCTATATTCGTTGTTTGTAAGAAAAAACATATTTAGGGACATAAAGTCGATGGACGACGTTTTCAAATCGGAACATTTTGAAATTATTGCAAATTTGAAACCACTGTCTGACTTAATACTCCTAAATGTGCTGTTTATAAAGACAACAGAAAGGTCACTCCACCGATAAAGGTGAACTATCGTTATAGACTCTGTGACATTTTCTACAAATTAAATGACCGATCCGCGGAGCCTGGTAGAGGCTCCCCCCGAAAATAATAGGGGGTGGGGTGATTCTTGGACTTAGTGGGGATACCCATCCCCCTCTTATTATTATTAATTATTATTTTTTTGGAACAGCCCAATGCTGCAACAATATTGCACGGTAGGGCCGTTCCAAAAAATAACTGTAGGGGGTGGGTTGAAGAGGTCGGATTTTACTGAGGGGGGTCAAGCAATTCTTGGATTTGGATTTCGTTTGAAAGGGGGGGGGGGGGTCAAGAAAAGTCTGGATATGGGTTTTTGTACAAAAAAGTCAAGAAAATCTTGGTTTGAATACTTCTACTCCAATCATAGTTACAGTACTGTAAGGGCAAGGTTCTAGGATGAAAATTATTAGGGGGAAGGTTATTCAGATGAAATAAAAAGGGTATAAGAGGCATTTGGAACTTGGAGGAAATAAAGGGGGGGTCGGAGCTCTCGGATGAAATTAGACGGGGGTCAAGGCACTCGGATGAAATTCAAAGGGGGGGTCAGGCACTCGGATGAAATCCAAAAGGGGGTTGAAGCAATTGGAAAATTGACTGTCACATTGTTGCAAAAGTTCTGAGCAAATCAGTGTCATGATGTCAGTGTTATGGATAAATTGTTATCATACGTAAATATTTGACACCTCTTGCCTCTTGTAGTAATGTTTTTTTGTATAGCTTTTTCCTAGGTCTAAGAGACATGTGTATGGATGTGGATTTTTTTTGTATCTGATGTAGTACTAGTAATTACTATTAAATAAAGTAAAAAAAAATTAAACTAAATCAATGATATAGGATCTGATTTACAAGATCATTAATAATGTGAAAAATCAATTTAACTTTTTGTTCAATCAAAATAGACAACTATCATTGTTATCAGTTTATTCTGTAAAAGTCATTAGTGGAATATCAACTCTCATATGAATCACTGTAAAAATAGTCACAGAAATCTGTTAATTGCTATAACTTTAGTACATGTATAAAGTGCAAAGCATTATAAATTAGAAGATTAATTCTATTTTCTCAGGAACAGGCTGTTGTTTCATCTGTCGCATTTTGAAAGGATGGACAGAAAAGGGAATTCCATGTTGTTTGCATGTACATGGTCAACCAGTTCTCTCAACCTCCCTGGATTTGTTTCTGGTAAATTGTTCAGAACCTTTTCTTGACAACTTCCTCATATATGCAGTGTAACTAGTAAATATTTGTTGTATGTAACAGAAGTGGTGTGCATAATTTCATACAAATATTTAATACAACATTGTTGACAATAAATAAGGTCTACATAAAGTTTGTCAAGTAAGTCAAGTCACATAAAGTTAAATGTTCTTAATGCTACCTCTGAAATAATTTCAGAGCCTTAAACTTAAAGACATCTTCTTAATTGTTGATTGTTAGTTTAATGTTACTAGAAATAACAAATTCAAGGCTTTAAAAAAAGTTACATTCAAGATTTCCCTTATGATGAAAAAGTATCTAAAGCATTACAGATTACTAGAAATTCGTAGTGTTGCACTCTTTTCATGTTACTTTACGAAAATAAAGTTGGATACATGTAAGTTACAATTGTATCTGAAAGAGTGTTGCTTATCAGTATGCAAGACAGGAAGTTTCAGAACTTTTGGATCTAAATCTAAATCTGAACCTGAGTTTAGGTAGCACAAATTTGAAATGTCTATCCAGCTTAAAAGTTTGTAAACATAGTATTCAACCTAGATCATGTGTGAGACCTTCCTCACTAGTGGTGCGTACCTAAACTCATATTCAGGTTCATGTCCGGATTCAGGTCCAGCAGTTCAGGTTCAGGTCCGGATCCATCATTGCATATTACATTTTGTATGTGCGCTAGAAAGTGTTCTTTTTTGAGGGGTAGGGGGGATGGTGCATATAAAATTGCATGTAAGCATGAATTGAAATGCGATGTGAAAAATACATGCAAATTATATACAGCCAGTGTAAACACGAAATGTTTTTTGTCTTTTTCCAGTGCAAATTTCACTGTCTATGGAAGGTTTTAGATGGTTTAGAACAAAAAAAGGGAATATAAGTGACAGATAGCTTTTTGCAAGTTCGGACTTTGCAAAGGATTTAGGTTTTTTTTTACTTGGAACTAAACATTTTTAGGTCCAATTCCAATTCAGGGCTTTAGGTACGCACCACTATTCCTCACCTTGATGTATTATGTTTCTCCTTCTGTTTCTCAGGGACTTGAACTTTTATTCCTTCAACCCGTGCCTACCATTCGAGGAACCAAACGGAATTGATGTGTGCGCTAACGTGGCAGTGTGCATGTACAGGGAGGTGGGAGGGGTGGACACATACTACAACTGTGGGGAGCACCTGTACTCTGACTTTGTTTACAACAACGATACTGGATACATTGATCTTGTTTATACAGGTTTGTATTTGTACTAGGGCTACGTACCAAAGCTGTGTACTGGTACTAATGTAAAAATTGATAAGTACAGGTCAAAAATATCAATAAAGTTCTGTGACTAGAGATGAGTAAATCCTACCTAAATATGAAAGTTAAGCACTTGGAAAGACCAACACTAGTGTTCATACCCTAAGTAGTACTAGTACCTGTTCTCTCGGTAGTTTCTGTACCCCTAGTACTAGTAGTGTTAAAAACTCACCTCAGTGTTAACATCAATCTTGTTCAGCCATTTACAGCTATCTTTTCATTAAGATTGGGCACAAACATAATTATGTAACACTGTAATCATGGTAGGTGAAGTTTCCCACTGTTTGTTAAGGCTCCAGGCTTTGTGTTAGTGTAGCAATGTGTGACTTAAGCAGTATGATTGCAAACTCTTAAGCACAGCAAACCCTTTACTCAAGTTTAAATCTGACAAACTTACAACATGTAAATGTATTAACAGTACTCTTAAAACTATTCACTGATACTGGTAACTTTAATTTGTTAACTAGGTGGATATGAGCTGGGGGATGTCCGTCACACTATCATCCATCTTGAGTGTGGCCTCATCTTCGACCTTGACATCGAAGGCTACCAGGAAGACACCAGGACGGTTGTCATGACGATGGCCACGCCCTGTGCCTGTGTGACGGGCTGCGAGGGGTTCAAAGACCTGAGCGCGGGATCTGTGTTACTCATCATATTCACAGTTTCCCTGGGCTTTTACTTTGCTGCTGGTAGGTTTGTTTTCATTTTTCCGTAAATAACTTCATGAAGTTGGCAATATTATTTATATTGATATAATGATATGGTTCTTGAGGCGCAAGCAAGGAGTATTTACTTCCAACGTTTTGATGTCTATCAGACACCATCATCAGGATAGAATGACTGGTAGACAAATAACATCATGATGTACATTTTTCTTGCTGCTACAAATGTAGGTGGCGCTGCAGCAGTGAGAATGCTATCCCAAACATAGCTCAGCTTGTATCCCCCCCTCATCTCTGTTCATGACTGGAGCTGATTTTCTGATCCAGACTGCCTCCTTGATATTTTTATTTTATTGAAATTGCAGACAATGCAATACATGGCAAACCCAGGTAGCTTAGCTGATATTTGTTGCCAACACATATTATGTACATTTACACTTCTCCTAAAATACACATAACTGACCATCAAATGGTTAGCGTATACTTCAAATGAAACAACAAGGTTAAGCCGAAAGACAAACCTTCATAAGAAGAAGATAAGTTAAATTTGATATATAGGTTTGGACCAGGTAAGTATTAAGTAGCAGATTTGACGTTACCGTTAACAGTATTGGTCTGAGTGGTTTAACAGGAAGAACCATTTTGTAGAGGAAATGTAGGTTTCAAGGGCTGCTTCGGCCGATAAATACTTGTTTGTACAGTTATTGTATCCTGGTAAAATTCACTGACAAATTGGACATGGAAGTTAAAGTTAAAAGTTAAAGTCCTTCCCGTGCCTGATGGCGCATAGGGCAGCGCCCATCACCGTTTCAATAGCCCTTGGGCCACACAACGCAATCTCTACAGCAGGGTGCTAGTCCACTGGTAGTGGTGTGTGTTCAACTTTCATACTCTTTCCCGAATGCTGAGTGCTAAGCAGAGAAAGCAGCATGTACCATTTTTAAAGTAATGACTCAGCCGGGGATCGAACTCACGACCTACCGAATGCAAGGCAAACACTCTACCCACTAGGCCATTGCGCCAGTTGGACATGGAAGTAAGAGGTTTGTATTGAACAATGTGATCATATTTCCATTGTCTTCCCAGGTGCTTTTTACCTCCACACGGTGAGAGACAAGCAAGGCAGAGACATGATCCCCCACCTCCACATGTGGACCGAGCTGTTGAGTCTCATCAGGGACGGGTGCTGCTTTGTTCTGGGGCCTTGCCGGGGAAACAATCCCGACGTGCTGTACTCCCAGTACGAGAGACCCTCGCAGTACGAGAGGCCAGAGTACGACGGGCCTGTGTAACCATGGCGATGGTAACCATGGTGATGATTGTCCGTAAATATTTGTTTTTGCCAGTCGATTTTACAGCAGGAGTTATCTCCAGGCAGATCTACCGGTAGCATAAGGAGTTCAGCTGAGCAATGTTATCAAAAAGGCTAATGAATACATGTACCTTTACCTTAGATATTTCAAGAGTTAGCAATACATGTGCATGCAGCACAAGCATCTATGCCAGGGAATACCCAGTGCAATAGCCTAGTGGGTATGTAGGTAAAGTGTTTGCAAAGAATTATATAATTATTACTGACTGCTTTCCTTGCTTTAAGCAATTACCACAACGTTTGCTACCAGTGGAATAGTTCCCAGTTATGTGGTCTTAATGGGAACCAAGGTTATGAGAAAGCTTAGGGTTAGGAATCTGATAGACTTCTAGGCAAACTACATTCATGCTCTAACTTCCTAAAACTGAAGAGCTTGTTGAAGTTGAATACATTTGGTAAATCACATACAATACAAATATTGTGCACTTGATTGGTAGGAACCAACCCACATGTATGCTCTGCATATGAATAAGGCATGTATTTTAGTTATAGATTTTGGAAATGTGATAGACGTTATCATAAGAATGCTACCAGGTATTACAGTGACTTTTAAACATCATAATATTTATTGTACTTGTGGTCATAGATAGACACCAATGGTGCCTTGTGTAATGTATACTTAGCAATGTGTTTTCAAGTTAGCAATTTATTTTCAGGCTGTTATGAGTGCATGCAGTTGTAGGAAAGTGCAATACAGTTACATTTTGTAATTATTTTCTTTTCTTTTCAGTACCTCGAGGTTATTATATCATTGCATGAAATGCGCCTTCCTGGTGGTATTATCAGTGAATATTACAAATGTTTTAAGGAAAAGTTGACATGTTCTCAATGTATAACGTTGATTATGCAAATCAGTTATATCAGTAATCTTATTTACCCAAATAAGTTGTCAAATGTATGATTGTCTTATGATTAGCAAATGAAAATAAAAACATTTTCCCTGTGATTTGCCTAGCTTACATGTATTTTATAGTAGTGTTCACCTGTAGTATCTGATATTCCACTCGCTATAAATTTAAATTATATTATAATTGTTAATTTAAAGTTTACCTAAAACTTTAAGATAGGGAACTTTCATTTTTCAGATATTTCTATTGATAAAACTTTGTATGTCTGTCAGTTGTCACAACAAGGTCGATACAATGTCATGTAAATAACTAATTCTGACAACTTAGACCTTCACTTCCTGTTTCCTGACAACACTAAATCACGTCTCCTGTCACTCAACAATGAACATGACTAGCCAAAATGAAAATACGCAGAAACACACACAAGCTAACAGACACGTATACAAAACACAATACCTCTCTGAATGAATAATGAAAAGAGAGACAGTTTTAGTACTACCTGCAAACTTTATCTCCACAAAACCAAGAATACAAAAAAAAATTAATAGGTTCTTCTTGATGGTTACAGTCATTGATAACTACTTGTACATGTATATAACATTACACAAGAAGTCTGTGGCCACCTGGTAGTACTATAAGACTTAGTGTAGAAAACTTGGCTTTTTTTCAAAATCATGGCAAACTCAGTCTATCACAAAGCTTACAATGTAACTGCGTCAAGAAATCTACAAGTCATACGTCTTCTTTTTTGTTGTCGAAAATGATCACCAAAACTCCATCTTTGCAAAGAATCCATTATACAGGGTAGTAAAGGCAAGCACAATTTTCTACATACTGTAGTGAATGAAATATTTTTGGCGAGGCCCAAGGGGTGAGCCCAGTTGTTGCAAATGTCTTCTTTTATGGCAACCAAGATTTGCGCAGCACTAAATACAAAACCCCTGCCAGCGGGTAGACATATCATAACGTGTTACACAAAAACGGGCCGATTCTAACTTCACTATAGCATGATTAATACATTAACATTAGTATCATAATTACATATCATCATTCGGACAAAAAAATTAAGTCATATCATCACTCCAGTATACAATGTGGCTAGCACACTGTCATCATTTACAGTATTATATATAATCATATCCAATGTATACAACGTGTTGAAATATTATTGTCGTTTGGAAGTTCTGTAGGTTATATAAAAACTTCCACCAAAAAAGCATCAAATTGTAGAAGGAAATATAAAACATTACAAACACTTGGTTATTAGTTACAAACTCTACTCCCCAAATGAGTTATGTTCCGTTGTTATTGATGAGAACACACTTGTACACACTTCACTTCTTTTAAAAGATGCTTGAAGTTTTGGTTGTGCTGTTGTAGTTGTAATTTTTTTCCACATCTCTAAGTTAGAATTATTGCAACTACAAATCCTATAGCTTTCAGGCAAAGTTGATTGAGAAATTGACTAACATGGAAAAACCAAATGCAGCCCCTTGGTTCTCGTTTAATAGTAAAACCAACAAAAAAGGACAAAAAATAATTTACAAAAATTTTAAGTGCTATTATCATTACCTCACAGGTTTTAAATCAGAAACCAAATTAGAAAGTATTATACTATCATTTTCAATGATAATCGGGCTACGCAAAGAAAGAACCAAACAGTAAATTTTGAAAAAAAAAAGTCTCAAATGAAACACAACACATTATATAGCTATGAATAAAAACAACAGCTTTTTTTGGCTGAAACTACTTTTTAGTTTTATTTTGTAGTAATTTAGCGTAGTTTTGTAGCAGTTAATCCCAACTAGGCTTGGCCAAGTCACAACATTGTTCCAGAAAACAGGCCCTAAGACGGCCGGTAGACAGGCTAACAGTAACTCAATACAAACCAGCTACAAAGAAGATATTATAGGCTGGTTCACAGTCTTCTTAGGCCTTCTTCAGCAACTTTAAGAGAACCAAGTGACTTCATTAGAATGCCCTTCAATTTGTGTACTGTGTGTCCTCATCATGTTGTAACTACCTAGTAGATGTTGGCACTAATCTCTCTAACACAGAAGGAATAACATTCAGATTAGTTCCTATCTAAAACATGCCAGGTATCACGTATTGTATTCTGTTCACAGCATGTACTGCAAACTCAGCATCTTTGTATCCAATGTGCAGCATTAAAAAAACAAGATGCTGTATATCATATCCTATTCTCCTAAATATAAAATTTTCACTGGTAATTCAGTTGTGTCCATGGAAAAGTAATGTTCACTTTACCCATTGTTTAAGCTGTGATTATTACTACAATAGACCTTTTGAGTGAAAAAGAAAAGAAATTAAAACTAAAAATACAACAGATGATTTTACTCCAGAGAACACTTTTTCTAATACTACAAATTTCATGAGAAATACTTTGTGATTCCATCAAGAAATATTGATTGATAATGAAAAAAAGGAAAATGTGTTATCCTTTTTTAGGGCAATTTTTGAAGCTGTCACATACAAATTTTATGATGAAATTCTACTTTGAACACAGAAAAGAGTCATTTAATTTGTAAGATAAACATAATGCTAACCCATTGGATAGAAAGATACTCAGACATCACACTTAATTCCACTGTTTTTCCTGATTATACAAGTTTTACAGTGCTATCGTTATGTACAATGTTTCCATACTAAAATACATGTATGCCGTATTAGTAAAGTATTACAACTTGGCGGCATGTTACAGTAGTGATGGCAGTTCCATAAAATACATGATTTAGCAGTTCATAAATGACGGGCACCTTGAACAAAAAAGTCTGGCACAAAAACAATTATTCTTTCTCCTCCATACAGTTTGCAAGTTTCTTTCTTTTTCTACTTATTCCACCAGAACTTCCATACAACAACGTTCTTGCAAGCTCCTATTTTACAAACCTTATTGATTTATTTGTACACACTTATCAAAATATACCAACTTGTCAAATCATCTTTCAAATGTAACTTCATTTTCAATGGCACAGCCACATATTTCCCATAATCCTTTGCGTTAGTGACACCTCATTTGCATTTTCTTTCTCCCATATGTATGAACTGGGAGTCAAAATCACTGCAGAAAAATTATTCTCTTTCTGTAGCCTGCTTGTCTCGCCTCTCTGTAGTCTTCAGATCTGTCAGGAAACTATCTGTTCTCAAAGATAACTGCTTCAAAAGCACCAGCCGATATCCTGAAGTGGGTGGGGGAAAGAAGGCATTAACATCTACAGTACTGACAGAATCTGATAGGGGGAGCACCTGAGCTGGTACAATAGCTTAAAAAAGTTAAACCAATCTTTACTGCTGGATGATAAACTATTTTCAGACTACACTGTCTTTCATTAGTTCAAAGAAAATAAAAGTAAAATATAAGTATAATTATAAGAAAAGTAACACTCATTTTATTTTCATTCTAGTCAGCAGCTAAAAAGATTGATTTCACTTCTATTATCAAATTTCCTGCACAACTAATCTTCAGAAAGGTAATAGCTTAGAGGTTACAGGCTAATGTAGAGGATATCAAAACTCCTTTTTCATCCATTCTAATGGCCGGGGGTGAAATTTGACTTACATCTACTAATCATTTCCAATTTATAATTGCGAGAACAATATCATGGGAGTAAGACTGTGAATAATATCTCCACCTGTTCTTGAGTTCTTGGCTGCTCAGTGCTGTTGTCCCATCCTTGGCCACAAACAGTCTTAAACCTTCATCATCTGTAGGAAGAAAAATCGTGCATTCAAGTTAAAGATTCTCTATACAGTGAAAGCATTGGAGACAAAGAAAAAGAACTACAATGTACTACAATGTGATGTAATGGGTGCAGTACTGATAAAAATAGATAGGGGGAGCTGCTACACTGTTGCTGGCATACAGCATGTAAATCATCACGTACCTTCGGTACTCATGTCTGCAGTGAAGTCCTGCGATTCCAGGATCTGGTTGACGACGTCATCGGCGTCCACTCTGGTGTCGTCCACTCTTCTTTGCTGATTTGCCTCCTTATGCTTCTGTAGTCAGAATACAGGGTGTTAGTTTCAAACTTGAGAATAAAAGCTCCAATACATGGCAAACAGAAAATACAGATTCAAACCCCTTTCTTGTACATACGCCAAAACACAAAATTATAGAAACCATCATGCTCTTTGTAAAAAAAAGAAAATTTCGTCAGCCTGCATACTGTACCCACCATATTGGGCATTTGAATTATACTATTTATAGGATGGTGCTGTTCTCTGATTGGCTTGTGCCCAAATGAGGCAAGCTAACTAATATTCATAAGCAAGATGGGTACACCTGCAGAGTGATTTCTTTTCGAATTTCCAACACCAGATTTTTTAGCTTTTGCATCTACTACCTACAAGTGGCAACCACACTAACTTGTGTTTATGGTCAGCCATGCAAATGGTTTTAATTACTCACACTGTGAGTCACAGTTCTGGGTCTAGGTCCAAGTCCAGAAATAGACCAGCCAATTAAAGTTTTCTTGTAACTATGGGAAGAATCTTCAGATAATTCACCTGTCAAAAGGATCTATAGGATCTGAATACTGCTTCCAGTAACCCTAATTGAGCTTTCCTAGGATCATAAACTTGGACCCAGACCGCATAGCATCACAATGGCACATGTGCATTCAGAACTGTGATATGGCTTATCCAGATTTGCATGCATTACATGCCACGACTGCACTGGAAAGGCAGACAGTATTAAGCAATGTGAGACTTGGTGCTAATGGTTCAACAGCCAGCTGTGTGAGTCACCACCCATAATGATGATTGACAGCTGTCATTCTCACAATGTCGTGTTGATGTCTGCACACTGTCAACAGCAGCCGGTCACCACCTACCCTGCGCACAGGAGCCTTGGGCGTGACCCCCGCCGTCTCCGTGGTTACTGTGTCGCCACTGGCACAGGTCTCGGGAAGACTGCTACTGCTGGAGTATTGGCCTGAACTACTGTGGCTGGGGTTTCTGGAATTGGCAACATAATATCTTAAATTTTACTTATACATGAATTGTACAAAAAGGTCAGCAATGGCCAAAGGGTTATTCCTTGGGGAACACTCCATAATTTACTGCTACTACTACTGCTATTGTTGGCCTAAAGACTTGGGATTCTGAGAATGGCGAGATAATATGACTGATCATTCATGTACAAAAAGCATAGCAATGGCCCAAGGATTATTCCTTGGGGAACACTTAAGGGATGACTGCTACTGCTGGAGTACTAGCCTGAACTACTGGGGCTTGGGTTTCTGGAAAAGGCAAGACAATATAACTAAAAAAAAATCATTCATGTACAGTGAACGGTAAAGGTCCCAGGATTATTCCTTTGGGAACACTCAATAGATGACTAAAACTGCTAGAGTACTGGCCTAAACTATTGTGACTTGGGTTTCTGGGAAAGGCAAGATAATATTACTGGTCACTCAAGTACAATGCACAGTAAATGTCCCGGGATTATTCCTTGGGGAACACTCAATAAATTGCTGCTACTGCTGGAGTGCTGACCGAACTTGGTTTCAGGGAAGAGCAAGATGTAACTGATCATTTGTACACTAAAAGCAAAGTAATGGTCCCATGCAGGATTATAATTCCTTGGGGAACACTTAATAGATGGCTGCAACTGCTAGTAAGAGTACTTGCACGAACTACTGCATGGCTTGGGTTTTTAGAAAAGGCAAGATAATATAACTGTCATCATTCATGTACAAAAAGCACAGCAATGGTCCTTGGATTATTCCCTGTGGAACACTTAATAGAGGCTACTGTTGGAGTACTGGCCTGAAGTTGTCAATACAATAATTCATCTATATACAAAAATGGACAATTGTGGTCCAAAAACAATTTCTTGGGTAACACTTAGTTACTTTTGCCAGATCCAGTGGCACAGGACTGCTACTACTGGAGTTGCATTAACCTGAAGTAATACATATACTGTGGGTTGGGTTTCTGGGAAATATCAAACTGATCAATTGATGAACTTAGTGGTGGTCCCAGAATATCGCCTTGGGGTACACTTTAAGTTACTCTAGCCAGAGGCACTGATACAGGCACATGTATCGGGAAGACATGTACTGCTGCTACTTGCATTTCTAGAGGCCTTTTCAATTAAACAAATTCATTCAGTGAAAAAAAAACAGTGGTCCCAGGATCATTCCTTGTGGGACCCCCTATGCCTTACCTGAAGTGCCCAGGTTCAGTGTAACTGGAGGATCGAGAATGTGTGCTACTGTAGTCAGAGGCCTTGGATTGTTGGCTGGCATAGCTGGAGTTCCTGGAGTGTCCCATTTCAAACACATCCTCCGATACCGGGCTCTGCTCTAGCTCATCACTACTGGGAGATACCAAACCTAGAATGGGGGTGGGAGCGTTAGTAATTTGAGGAATGAGCATGAGCATACATTTTAAGATATTCTAAGTTATAGGTCATAAGAAGCGCTTTACTTGGTACTAGCAATATTGTTGCAGATGATCTTAAGATGAGCTTATCAGATAAACTGTTTTTTAAAATTAATGAATGAATAAATGTCAATGACATTAAAGAAATAAATAGAAATTTAGGTACAAAATGAACCGTAGTGGTCCCAGGACCTTTCCTTGGGGAACACTTAATGATACTTGAGGCGTGGCTTTCAATCAAAGACTGAGTGTATATTGTAGTTCTACCACCTGAAGTGACTACACTAAGACAGTTTTTCCTGAGATATTAATGATCATCGATTTCTTTGATTGTCCTGGCTCAAGTATCATCAGATGCTCCCCAAGGAAAGGTCTTGGGACCACTGGCAATCAAGGACTTGTATCTACCACCTACCTGAAGTGAGTACACTGGGACGGTTTCTCCTGGGGAGACTCCCGAAGCCGCTGCTTCCCGAGGCCAGGCTACCGCCGCCGTCGTCAGCCTTACAGTCCAGCTGCAGACTGACGTCCATCCGCTCTCCCGGCAGTACCATCTGCTTCATGTCCGGCCTGGACGCACAACAGGGAACAATGAAACCATCACTCAATACCAGGGTTGTAGCCAGCCTGAAATCATTTTCATTCTAGTCCCCTTGATTTTGAATGGGAATCCTATCGAGCACCGAAGGCATGGCGTGACGTTGCGCGTCATTTCTAGGGGGTCTGGGTCCCAGAAAATTTTAAAATCAAGACCCTCTGAAACACTATTTCCTGCATTTTGAGGTGCAAATTTTGCTTGTAGACTAAGCTGTTCAATGGCATCTGTTTTGGTGAAGAAGAACACAGTCATGGGTTTCAGTTTTTTTATATCTTTACAATTTTTGTCTGTCCCAGGGGACGGAATGGGGAATACTTTTTTTCAGTCCCCAGCTTCAAAATTCCTTCAAACGACTGAAGGACAGGTGCTGGCCTGCTCAATACTATAGATCCTTGGATCCCCAGTTCTACGCCATCAAAAGTGTCATATCCATTTTGAGTCTCCCACTCTCAACAAAGTTTGCATTTCGGATACGGAAATGGAATATCACATCAGTTTCCATCACTTCCAAAGCTCAGTTTAATAGTCAAAGCACAGAGAAAATGCAGGAGAAATAGCCAAATGGAGATTGTGATTCTTTTGTGTTCCTCTTGTGATTCCTAGTAATCAGTCACACCCTAAGAGAGGAGGAGAGCTGGGCAGAGTTGATGGATAACACTCCTATATCCTTATCTCTGGGGCTAATTAAGGGCGGAATTCAATTATCCACGGATACTAGCGATGACCTACAAAAATCTGTCTTTTCTTTACCTTGCAAAACATTGACATTGTGAAAACCACAAATTCTATCACTGCAATTTCATAATTCAACTTTTTGGACACACGAACATCTTCAATA
The DNA here is from genome assembly GCF_000003815.2 of Branchiostoma floridae. NCBI lineage: Eukaryota > Metazoa > Chordata > Leptocardii > Amphioxiformes > Branchiostomatidae > Branchiostoma > Branchiostoma floridae. The sequence continues at coordinate 10,960,838 of NC_049986.1, read as the reverse complement.
CTGTTACGGTGGACTGCATATCATTATAACCAGGCAGAGCTTTCTCTTATATTTTGGGCTGCAAATATTGAAATGTCAAACTGCTATCTAATAATGTCAAACTGCTGTCTAATAAAACAGTACCAGATAAATTGTGAAAGCTCCTTTTGAGTTGACCTAACAGACACATCACTTCATCTCCAATTCCAGGCTTAACAGCCACCCCCTAAGATCCCATTAACATCTCCAGCACTCCTTAACAGATCTGGGTAGGAAGCAATCCGTCATATAGACCGATCGATACAGGAAAAAGGCTGAACTTCTCTAGCGCTGTCTTCAACACTTTTCATCATGGCCAGGCTTTTAGCCAGGCATGGGTCATGGTATCATGGTCTTAAAATAACAAGAAATTGGACAAACTAGACGCCCTTACACTGGGAAGCATATCCTCTGACAAGTATGTAATTCTGATTGACCAGGGATGCCACTAGATCTGTGGTAACAGTACCTCTGTGACAATATTTTTGCCCCTAACTTCGCCTAAGGATACCTAGCCTTAGAATGCACCATTTAAACTTACAATTCTTTGCACCATGGAAGGTGGATGCCCCTGGACCCCCTACAATAGTCGCGCCTAAATCACTTACCGCCAAGATATTTTGACCCCCTATAAATATAGTATAATAAGATCCTAGCTAAAATCCTGATTGTCACAAACCAGGCTGTTATATTTTGTATAAAGCATTTATACTTACAGATTAGATGGGATGTACAAAAAACAAAAGGGAGGGGAGCGGCTGTGAGTGGCGACAACAACATCTTTAGAACTTAAAAGTACACAGGCAACAATGAAATTACTTGCCTAAAGTTTAATTCTACTAAATTAAATGGCTTTCTTTTTTTCCTTTGTGAGAAACAGGTGTTCCCAATTACTGAGCTACATTGGACAAGGGCACAATTTTGTAGGCTGAGAAGAAAGATTACAAGAAAATCCTGTGGTTGTTTGGAGTTTTGGGAGTTTTGGTCAAGTTGTCAGCACCAAACTGTGAACGGAAAACTATCATGAACATTTTTACATTCTTGATAAAATTTTACATAGAAAATGTCCCCAAACCAACAACTTGATCATAAAATTTGTGTGGCCTAAGAGTGCCAAATCAAACATCACCTGATCTGACTTTAAGTTTAACTGTGAATATAGAGGATCAATTGATCTGTTCATTTATCACTTTGAGAGTCCAGGTAAATTACTTATTACAAGCCAAGGGCAAACACACATCCGATAATGGAATCCCATCTATAAATAAACCACCTGCCGCCATAATTGACTGGCTCTGGTTTTCACACACTCAATAAAGCTTGGAGGTAAATCTATTATCAGAGTGGAGATATTGCATTGGCTGATTGAGAGGGAAGAAAAGATTGCTGACAATAAGGCTAGGACTCTGTGTGTGCGCAAAAAATTTAGGTACAGAATACAGGTTTCAGTTTACTCAGATAACAATTAGCTTCAACTTAACATATTCATAGGTATACATGCAAGTTTTGTATACTGGTCTGGCAAATTTAGCAGTTATTTTTTTTAAATTACACTTATTTCTTCTTATATTTCCTTTCTTTTTTATCTGGGAATTTTATTTATGCATTCCTGTTTTATATTCTTCAATTGTTACTATATTTTGCACTATTTGCTTCTTAAAAGTTCTTTAGAGAGGAGAATATTTTTTTAATATTACATTTCTTAAAACAGCTTTAGAATCTTCTATACACCTTTGACTTGAGAATACAACGTAGTATAGTTGGTAAACATTGCTGTTACTCTCACAGTGACACAGAGATACAACAGTTGGGATATTGTGTAACATCAACTGTACAGTATACAAGTACATGACAACAGAATTGATGATGATACAAAAATAAATGACTTGTACATGTATAAGGAGCCACTTTAAGAATTATTTGGAGGAATACCACTTAGCTTCCTCCCAACAGTGCTTAACACTGATCTGCTCTTTCTGAATACTGATGATAAGCATTAAATTAGACCTCTAGTAAGAGTGCTTTAATCTAAGTCCCCTTAATCTACCATTAGTGACACCATTTCCTAACACTCATGATCACACTTAAGAGCAGTTCTTCCATCACTGCCTTACTGTAATGTACAATATTAAATGATCATAGCTTCCCTAAAACAGTGTTTTATCCATAGTAATGGCACCTCTATATGTAATCAGCTTATTTTTGCTATCACATGTCTTCAGCCTAATAAGTAGTCTAACGTATTATTTGATTAACAGCGTGCACTTTAAAATGCAATGACAATGCAGTGCCAAAGAAGGTCACAAGGGGGTTCAAAATTGAATCATTTCTAGGCCGTACCTACATTGTATACGTAGTAACCTGCTAAGTATGAAGCCATTCCATCCACGCATTGTCAAGTTATCGTGTATAAGGTCTCATTGATGAGTTTCTTTTTCCCATAGACTTCTATGTTATAATTCGTGGTTTACATGGCCGCGTTCATAATGAAGCTAAGTAAAATTTTAGCAGATTTTTCATTCTATTTTGAGCTCATTTAACCTATATCGTGGGAAAAAATTGCCAACGTCAACTATACGTAGGTTCTTTTTTTTATAGCAATTACAAACTACGATTAGTTAATCCCCACAAAAGGCACTTTTTTGCTGCTAGTGTACAACCGCACCACTCAGAACCTGTGTACCTGTGTAGCTCCGACCTACCGGGTAGCGCGCGGCTGCAAAACTTTACCTGCTAATTTCTTCAGTTACAAACGAGCTGTCACCAATCTAACTGTTGAGATCAGTTCCGCTGGCTCAAAGGAAATTTCTCATCGCTAAAAACACTCGTCCATGCAGCCGTTTATTTTTGGGCTCGGATCTATTTTAGGGTACCCACTCGCGGAGTAATACATCAATGAGACCATAATGTATTACACAGATACAGACAAACACTGCCCAAAACTTGGCAAAGGCAATTATAGCAAGACTCATTTTGTATGAAAAACATAAATTCCTTTACTGTATGCTTGTCTATCAAAGAATTCATTAGAGCCTAGACAGTTGAACTATCTAGAGCACTTAGCAAAGAGTTGGATTAATCATAAAGTGTACAGAGGGCCTACTTTATTTGGGGTACCATGCAATTAACCCCTACTGACATTTAGATCTCATTTTTATTTTCATGCAATCAAAAACAAGCCAATGACATGCTAGGAGGCAAAGAGGTTAGATTAATTAGATATTGCAAATTTAGAAATGGAGGAGTGGCATGAATTATAAATAAAGTAAGGTCATGATTGTATGTAAATCTTTTATGTTGGCGAGTTATTCCCGTTTAAAGTTAAGCACTGATAACAGTAACCGAAAATGTCGAGTTTTGAAAAGTGTCCGAAATAGGCAAACTATGGTATCTTCTAATATCTAACTTTTTTACATTTAAATAAAAACATAATGAGCAATATTAAATTTTACATAGATGCCCTTTTAAGGTGTATATTTGACCTAAAATTGAGAAAAAAGGCAGTACTTACGCTTTGAAGCAGGGGTCCCCTGACAGAAGTGTCATTGCTATGTTCACCTGTAGAAACACAAGGGATATTTTCTATTATTAATAATCAAAATTGACACACAATCAGCAAACATATGACATATGAAATGTTGCTGTCATTCTCATTAAAATCATGTATTCAAGTGTCTCATAACAAAAACAAAATGACTTCTTTGTGAGTACTCACATACAGGTCTTGGACATACCTATAGTGTGGTAGTTAACTCACAAAGTACTGAACTAATGAGTAATGTGGTCATTTTCATTTTGGGTTTCTGTAAGTAAGGGTTTACTCTAATCTCATCAGCAGTGCATTGGATTCAACAAAGAACCATGAGCCTTGAAGTTCTCTCCATCACCCTATGGAATATTCTAGACCATTCCACACTGATCTTGATACTGTACATCTTGAAATATTTATCATTGTTTGGCATTTTTACCCCAAAATCACAACTTTATGCAACATCAAACTGATATTGTTTTGACACTGCAAATTCAAAACATAGCGAAAACCTCCCAAACCCCATTACGTTGAAGCGAAATCCCAGAGAACCAAAATAAGTGAATTGACAGTAGCTACATGTAGTTCCCATGGATAGTCCGGTGGCGGTGTCGTTAAATCATTCAGGAGATCAAAATCTGCCCTGACCTCTGACATATACAATTTAGTCAGCGTGTAAAAATTGACTAACAAATCAAAGGGGTTTAACAGTACAACCTAATATCATTCAGTTCACCCTACGTTTGATTTAATGACAACCAAATACATTATGCATTTTGACTACTTTCAGAACCATGGGGAAAATTCAAATTACAGCTAAAACTACACAGCCTAAGTTATTAAGGTTGATTTAACCAGTAGATGCTTGTTTCAAGCTTAAAACACACTAAACATGCAATTTTTTGGGGGGAACCAGCTAGACTAAAATGGGGGCTTTTTTCTGCGCAAAATATGTGATTTAGGTCTTCTAAGACTGAATATGACTTCAATTTTCCTTCTGTAAAAAAGAAAGCTCAGTCAGAGCTCTGACTTTTCTTCTAGGAAGTTTGTGCCCGATATTTTATCATTTTTCATAATATTATATCCATGAACAGCAGGCAAAAAGGTCTAAACTTGGCCCTGAACATAGGGTTACTCTAGCGCAATGACTCCAAGTGAGACTGTCTGGGTCGCTGCACTGTGAGATCCATTTACCAGATTGTAACTGAGATAGCCGGCACGACATCGCCATAGTGATAGCCTCTGTCCCATTTCTCAAGTCTGTGATCATGAGAGATGACTTTTCCCTGACGATACTGTAAATGCATTTAAGTTTGCAGAGATTTAATTTTGCGGGAAAAGGGACTTTTCGCGGTGGTTTTAAATTCACAGTAGCACCATGCACAGTAGCACCATGCACTGTAGTCTCTTACTGCCATTGAAAAATGCTCGCGGTGCTTTTAAGTTCACGGTGAAGTGGCCACTGCGAAAAATGCGAACATTAAACCACCGCATAAGTTTCTGCATTTACAGTACTCTGTAAATGGCTTGTACAGTCAATCTGGCTCAGCAAGGCAATTCTATAAGAGTTCAAAATACCAAACACAACATGCTATTTGCATGCTTTTTGCCAGATGTGCATATAAAAATAATTCATAACATGCAATTTTGCATTGTGTAAAAAAAAAACTTGGACAGTGGAGGTCTTACATTACAAATTATGTATGATGGCTAATGGGCTGAATAAAATAGCCAAATACCCGAGACTTTTTTTTTCTACCTCCAAGTGATTGTTACAGTACCATTTTCTGTACAATGTATCTTTCATGCCTCAAAATCCTCTGTAACAAAAAAAATATTCTTGGAATTCTGTTTTTACTGTTACGTATTAGGAACATGTACAATTCCTTGTAAATTTGGGGTTTGGACTAAAGGTTTAATCCAATATTGAACCACCTACATATCTACATAAAGACTAAGTTAAATAATATGTTAGTGTCAGATTCAGGTCACTGCTGGGAGATTTGTTACATATTCCCATGGGAGTCATTATTCACTCCAGAGGGGAGAAAATAAGAAAATCAAATTAAGAAGATTAGATTCAGACCATTAGTTCTGCACTACATTTATCATGATGCTACAATCTTGGCTTCTGCTAGAAAGTTGACTAACTGGCCTAGATAACTTAACATCATGTGATAAAGAATAATGTATTTGAATATTCAAGGAAATAAATTTTTTAAGCAATTAAAGTATAACCAGAGCGAAAGATAAAAATAAGAATATACAATGTACTCTACATACATTCATTGTCCATAAAATAAAGCACTGATATGCTTTAAAAAAAAAAATTTCATAGAAACTTCATCCATAATATTTGAACTTCACTTGGTAGATCTATACAGATGTCATTTTAAAAGTCGAGCAGTTTTAAAATGAGACTTAATTTTGTAGTTTGGGTTAGGCATAAATGCTAAAAGGAGGCATTTTTCAATTTTGATAATATTATTGAGCAAACAATAACTAAATAGATTAAAAATAGCAACTCACAGAAAACCTACCTGAGTGTCCTTGATTACACGCAAAAACGTCAATGCGAACATTTAAAGATTTACAGTATTGTAGGGCAATGGCCATTAGTTTTTTCTTTTAGGTCCTTGGTTTCTTGTTTCAAGATGCCAATACTGTTTCTCTATAGTGCCACAGAAGACTGGGACATTTAATCAAGCTTAGGTCAAAATCGATCACCAGGTCTTAAAGACTGTTGGAACAGATAATGCTATATCAGGCACGTAGAAGTGCCTGGGATGAAAATGGCCTTTTAGCAAGGGGACACCGAAATGAGGGTAATATAGAATATACCATTTACATGTACCTTACCATCTTTTCAGCTTGGATTTTATCATAGGGGTCCAAAGTTTTTGGTGAGTCGCGCGTGCGGTAAGTGATATAGGGACCACTATATTGTAGGGGGTCAGGTGGCATCCACCTACCATAGTGCAGAGTTTTTAAGAATTTTAAGTTGCATTTAAGCTATCTTGAGGGGCAAAATCACTGTAGTGGAATCCCTGGTCAATTAGAATTTCATGCTTGTCAGAGGGTCTGCTCCCCAGTGTAAGGGCGTCTAGTGCGTCCAATTTCTTGTTATTTTAAGAACAGAGCGTCCAAATGATGCCATGACGCATGCCTTAGGCAAAAAGCCTGCTGGCTATACTGCTTTCTCTCTAGTGCCACAGAAGACAGGGACTTTTAATCAAGCTTAGGTCAAAATTGATTACCGGAAAAGACGGTTGGAACAGATCATGTGCTCGGGCATGTAAAAGTGCCTAGGAGGAAAATGGCCTTTTAGCAAGGGAATACCGGATTAAACTGTACCCTACAACGATACATTATGCTTCAACACTAAATTCAAGGCCTTTCCATGCATTTCAATCGCTATCAAAAGTCGTACAATTTTTTATCAAATCGGGATTATATCTGGTGCACTAATGAGCTGTAAATGTGTGTACTTGTATTTCTATTTGAAAATTTTAGTCCTATGTCATACGTTTCATGCAATCCATTCAATACTTAGGTCAACTGTCATATAAAACAATATACATTAATTTTTACCTCCATGAAATGTCATGGAGGTTATATTTTACCCTGCGTTTGTGTGTGTGTTTGTGTGTGTGTGTGTGTGTGTGTAAACAAGATAACTCAAGAACGGTTGGGTGGATTGGTTTCATACTTGGTCTGTTGGTAGTGTGTGACAAAAGCTGGAAATGATTAGATTTTTGGCCCCCTAGCGGCTCCCCTTGGTACTGCAGCACAACTTCCGGTTTTGCTATCTCGGTGTTCTGAACATGCTATGGTCACGATTTTTGAGTATTAGATAGCTCTTGTGCTCAGGAAGAAATGACATAAGTTTGGGCCCCCTAGCGTTTAGTTTTGGGATAGCAGGGGCATTTTTGTCAAAAACTTCTGAAGAGGATAACTCAAGAAGGGAACAACGGATCTTCATCATTTTTGGTATGTAGGTACCTAAGACAATGTTTTACAAGATAAGATACTAATCATGCAAAATAGGAGCACATTTGCATAATTAATGAGAATATTCTATCATAGCAGTTTTTTCAATGTATCTCTTGTTCCAGACATGCTATGGTCTTGACATGATTTAGGTGGTAGATAGCTTTTAGTGCCATAAACAAGTGGGGCAAGTTCCAGCCCCCTAACATTTAATTGTGGAATTGCAGGGGTGTTTTTGTCAAGACACTCCAAAGAGGATAACTGCAGAAAGGAACGACGGATTGCCTGCATTTTAGGCATGCAGGTAGCTTAGGCAAAGATGTTCATAATGATATACATGTTATGCAAATGAGGACTTAATTTGCATAATTAATGAGGAAATTGTATAGTTCCATTGTTTTGAATAACTGGACCTCAATACATGTAACACATGTTAATTAGGATAGGTGGAATAAAAGCAGATACCAAATATGGTAATGAGGAACTTATTTGCATAATTAATGTAAAAATTGCAAAACCACTTTATGATTAATAATGGGAATTTTATAATTGTGACATGTGTACGTTAGTCAATGATGAACAACACCATGCATAAATTATGTTAATTTGTTAGTCAATTGCATGAAATTTACGAAAGCTCTAAAATTTCATGGAGGTATGAGGTCGCCGAACTCTAGTTTTTTCATGTTTTACAAATCCAGCAATATTTAACTACACTACATGCAACTTTATCATGACTGTCTTAGAGGAGGTAATTTGGATAGGTCAGAAGTAATCAGGTTGAGTTTTAAGATCTCTCATGATACCAAAAATG